>NW_027617331.1:0-126005 GCF_964187855.1 Myxine glutinosa
GTGTTGAAAAACCACTTTTCGCACTTGTGTTAGTGTTGAAAAACCACTTTTCGCACTTGTGATAGTGTTGAAAAACAACTTTTCGCACTTGTGTTGGTGCAGGAAACCACTTTTGCACTTGTATTAGTGTGGAAAAACACTTTTTGCACTTGTGATAGTGTTGAAAAACCACTTTTCGCACTTGTGTTAGTGTTGAAAAACCACTTTTCGCACTTGTGTTGATGCAGGAAACCACTTTTGCACTTGTATTAGTGTGGAAAAAACACTTTTCGCACTTGTGTTAGTGTTGAAAAACCACTTTTCGCACTTGTGATAGTGTTGAAAAACCACTTTTCGCACTTGTGTTGGTGCAGGAAACCACTTTTGCACTTGTATTAGTGTGGAAAAAACCACTTCGCACTTGTGTTAGTGTTGAAAAACCACTTTTCGCACTTGTGTTGGTGCAGGAAACCACTTTTGCACTTGTATTAGTGTGGAAAAAACCACTTTTTGCACTTGTGTTAGTGTTGAAAAACCACTTTTCGCACTTGTGTTAGTGTTGAAAAACCACTTTTCGCACTTGTGTTGGTGCAGGAAACCACTTTTGCACTTGTATTAGTGTGGAAAAAACACTTTTTGCACTTGTGATAGTGTTGAAAAACCACTTTTCGCACTTGTGATAGTGTTGAAAAACCACTTTTGCACTTGTGTTAGTGCAGGAAACCACTTTTCGCACTTGTGATAGTGTTGAAAAACCACTTTTCGCACTTGTGTTAGTGTTGAAAAACCACTTTTCGCAATTGTGTTGGTGCAGGAAACCACTTTTGCACTTGTATTAGTGTGGAAAAACCACTTTTCGCACTTGTGTTAGTGTTGAAAAAACACTTTTTGCACTTGTGATAGTGTTGAAAAACCACTTTTCGCACTTGTGTTAGTGTTGAAAAACCACTTTTCGCACTTGTGTTGGTGCAGGAAACCACTTTTGCACTTGTATTAGTGTGGAAAAAACACTTTTTGCACTTGTGATAGTGTTGAAAAACCACTTTTCGAACTTGTGTTAGTGTTGAAAAACCACTTTTCGCACTTGTGTTGGTGCAGGAAACCACTTTTGCACTTGTATTAGTGTGGAAAAACCACTTTTCGCACTTGTGTTAGTGTTGAAAAACCACTTTTCGCACTTGTGTTAGTGTTGAAAAACCACTTTTCGCACTTGTGATAGTGTTGAAAAACAACTTTTCGCACTTGTGTTGGTGCAGGAAACCACTTTTGCACTTGTATTAGTGTGGAAAAACACTTTTTGCACTTGTGATAGTGTTGAAAAACCACTTTTCGCACTTGTGTTAGTGTTGAAAAACCACTTTTCGCACTTGTGTTGGTGCAGGAAACCACTTTTGCACTTGTATTAGTGTGGAAAAACCACTTTTCGCACTTGTGTTAGTGTTGAAAAACCACTTTTCGCACTTGTGTTAGTGTTGAAAAACCACTTTTCGCACTTGTGTTGGTGCAGGAAACCACTTTTGCACTTGTATTAGTGTGGAAAAACCACTTTTTGCACTTGTGATAGTGTTGAAAAACGACTTTTCGCACTTGTGTTAGTGTTTAAAAACCACTTTCCGCACTTGTGTTGGTGCAGGAAACCACTTTTGCACTTGTATTAGTGTTGAAAAACCACTTTTCGCACTTGTGTTAGTGTTGAAAAACCACTTTTCGCACTTGTGTTAGTGTTGAAAAACCACTTTTCGCACTTGTGTTAGTGTTGAAAAACCACTTTTCGCACTTGTGTTAGTGTTGAAAAACCACTTTTCGCACTTGTGTTGGTGCAGGAAACCACTTTTGCACTTGTATTAGTGTGGAAAAACCACTTTTCGCACTTGTGTTACTGTTGAAAAACCACTTTTCGCACTTGTGTTGGTGCAGGAAACCACTTTTGCACTTGTATTAGTGTGGAAAAAACACTTTTTGCACATGTGATAGTGTTGAAAAACCACTTTTCGCACTTGTGTTAGTGTTGAAAAACCACTTTTCGCAATTGTGTTGGTGCAGGAAACCACTTTTGCACTTGTATTAGTGTGGAAAAAACACTTTTTGCACTTGTGATAGTGTTGAAAAACCACATTTCGCACTTGTGTTAGTGTCGAAAAACCACTTTTCGCACTTGTGTTGGTGCAGGAAACCACTTTTGCACTTGTATTAGAGTGGAAAAACCACTTTTTGCACTTGTGTTAGTGTGGAAAAACCACTTTTCGCACTTGTGTTAGTGTTGAAAAACCACTTTTCGCACTTGTATTAGTGTTGAAAAACCACTTTTCGCACTTGTGTTGGTGCAGGAAACCACTTTTGCACTTGTAGTAGTGTGGAAAAACCACTTTTTGCACTTGTGATAGTGTTGAAAAACCACTTTTCGCACTTGTGTTAGTGTTGAAAAACCACTTTTCGCACTTGTGTTAGTGTTGAAAAACCACTTTTCGCACTTGTGTTAGTGTTGAAAAACCACTTTTCGCACTTGTGTTAGTGTTGAAAAACCACTTTTCGCACTTGTGTTAGTGTTGAAAAACCACTTTTCGCACTTGTGTTGGTGCAGGAAACCACTTTTGCACTTGTATTAGTGTGGAAAAACCACTTTTTGCACTTGTGTTAGTGTTGAAAAACCACTTTTCGCACTTGTGTTGGTGCAGAAAACCACTTTTGCACTTGTATTAGTGTGGAAAAAACACTTTTTGCACATGTGATAGTGTTGAAAAACCACTTTTCGCACTTGTGTTAGTGTTGAAAAACCACTTTTCGCAATTGTGTTGGTGCAGGAAACCACTTTTGCACTTGTATTAGTGTGGAAAAACCACTTTTCGCACTTGTGTTAGTGTTGAAAAACCACTTTTCGCATTTGTGTTGGTGCAGGAAACCACTTTTGCAATTGTATTAGTGTTGAAAAACCACTTTTCGCACTTGTGTTAGTGTTGAAAAACCACTTTTCGCACTTGTGTTGGTGCAGGAAACCACTTTTGCACTTGTATTAGTGTGGAAAAACCACTTTTCGCACTTGTGTTAGTGTTGAAAAAACACTTTTTGCACTTGTGATAGTGTTGAAAAACCACTTTTCGCACTTGTGTTAGTGTTGAAAAACCACTTTTCGCACTTGTGTTGGTGCAGGAAACCACTTTTGCACTTGTATTAGTGTGGAAAAAACACTTTTTGCACTTGTGATAGTGTTGAAAAACCACTTTTCGAACTTGTGTTAGTGTTGAAAAACCACTTTTTGCACTTGTGTTGGTGCAGGAAACCACTTTTGCACTTGTATTAGTGTGGAAAAACCACTTTTCGCACTTGTGTTAGTGTTGAAAAACCACTTTTCGCACTTGTGTTAGTGTTGAAAAACCACTTTTCGCACTTGTGATAGTGTTGAAAAACAACTTTTCGCACTTGTGTTGGTGCAGGAAACCACTTTTGCACTTGTATTAGTGTGGAAAAACACTTTTTGCACTTGTGATAGTGTTGAAAAACCACTTTTCGCACTTGTGTTAGTGTTGAAAAACCACTTTTCGCACTTGTGTTGATGCAGGAAACCACTTTTGCACTTGTATTAGTGTGGAAAAAACACTTTTCGCACTTGTGTTAGTGTTGAAAAACCACTTTTCGCACTTGTGATAGTGTTGAAAAACCACTTTTCGCACTTGTGTTGGTGCAGGAAACCACTTTTGCACTTGTATTAGTGTGGAAAAAACCACTTTTCGCACTTGTGTTAGTGTTGAAAAACCACTTTTCGCACTTGTGTTGGTGCAGGAAACCACTTTTGCACTTGTATTAGTGTGGAAAAAACCACTTTTTGCACTTGTGTTAGTGTTGAAAAACCACTTTTCGCACTTGTGTTAGTGTTGAAAAACCACTTTTCGCACTTGTGTTGGTGCAGGAAACCACTTTTGCACTTGTATTAGTGTGGAAAAAACACTTTTTGCACTTGTGATAGTGTTGAAAAACCACTTTTCGCACTTGTGATAGTGTTGAAAAACCACTTTTGCACTTGTGTTAGTGCAGGAAACCACTTTTCGCACTTGTGATAGTGTTGAAAAACCACTTTTCGCACTTGTGTTAGTGTTGAAAAACCACTTTTCGCAATTGTGTTGGTGCAGGAAACCACTTTTGCACTTGTATTAGTGTGGAAAAACCACTTTTCGCACTTGTGTTAGTGTTGAAAAAACACTTTTTGCACTTGTGATAGTGTTGAAAAACCACTTTTCGCACTTGTGTTAGTGTTGAAAAACCACTTTTCGCACTTGTGTTGGTGCAGGAAACCACTTTTGCACTTGTATTAGTGTGGAAAAAACACTTTTTGCACTTGTGATAGTGTTGAAAAACCACTTTTCGAACTTGTGTTAGTGTTGAAAAACCACTTTTTGCACTTGTGTTGGTGCAGGAAACCACTTTTGCACTTGTATTAGTGTGGAAAAACCACTTTTCGCACTTGTGTTAGTGTTGAAAAACCACTTTTCGCACTTGTGTTAGTGTTGAAAAACCACTTTTCGCACTTGTGATAGTGTTGAAAAACAACTTTTCGCACTTGTGTTGGTGCAGGAAACCACTTTTGCACTTGTATTAGTGTGGAAAACACTTTTTGCACTTGTGATAGTGTTGAAAAACCACTTTTCGCACTTGTGTTAGTGTTGAAAAACCACTTTTCGCACTTGTGTTGATGCAGGAAACCACTTTTGCACTTGTATTAGTGTGGAAAAAACACTTTTCGCACTTGTGTTAGTGTTGAAAAACCACTTTTCGCACTTGTGATAGTGTTGAAAAACCACTTTTCGCACTTGTGTTGGTGCAGGAAACCACTTTTGCACTTGTATTAGTGTGGAAAAAACCACTTTTCGCACTTGTGTTAGTGTTGAAAAACCACTTTTCGCACTTGTGTTGGTGCAGGAAACCACTTTTGCACTTGTATTAGTGTGGAAAAAACCACTTTTTGCACTTGTGTTAGTGTTGAAAAACCACTTTTCGCACTTGTGTTAGTGTTGAAAAACCACTTTTCGCACTTGTGTTGGTGCAGGAAACCACTTTTGCACTTGTATTAGTGTGGAAAAAACACTTTTTGCACTTGTGATAGTGTTGAAAAACCACTTTTCGCACTTGTGATAGTGTTGAAAAACCACTTTTGCACTTGTGTTAGTGCAGGAAACCACTTTTCGCACTTGTGATAGTGTTGAAAAACCACTTTTCGCACTTGTGTTAGTGTTGAAAAACCACTTTTCGCACTTGTGTTAGTGTTGAAAAACCACTTTTCGCACTTGTGTTAGTGTTGAAAAACCACTTTTCGCACTTGTGTTAGTGTTGAAAAACCACTTTTCGCACTTGTGTTGGTGCAGGAAACCACTTTTGCACATGTATTAGTGTGGAAAAACCACTTTTCGCACTTGTGTTAGTGTTGAAAAACCACTTTTCGCACTTGTGTTGGTGCAGGAAAACCACTTTTGCACTTGTATTAGTGCGGAAAAAACACTTTTTGCACTTGTGATAGTGTTGAAAAACCACTTTTCGCACTTGTGTTAGTGTTGAAAAACCACTTTTCGCACTTGTGTTGGTGCAGGAAACCACTTTTGCACTTGTATTAGTGTGGAAAAAAACCACTTTTTGCACTTGTGTTAGTGTTGAAAAACCACTTTTCGCACTTGTGTTAGTGTTGAAAAACCACTTTTCGCACTTGTGTTGGTGCAGGAAACCACTTTTGCACTTGTATTAGTGTGGAAAAAACACTTTTTGCACTTGTGATAGTGTTGAAAAACCACTTTTCGCACTTGTGATAGTGTTGAAAAACCACTTTTGCACTTGTGTTAGTGCAGGAAACCACTTTTCGCACTTGTGTTAGTGTTGAAAAACCACTTTTCGCACTTGTGATAGTGTTGAAAAACTACTTTTCACACTTGTGTTAGTGTTGAAAAACCACTTTTCGCACTTGTGTTGATGCAGGAAACCACTTTTGCACTTGTATTAGTGTGGAAAACCCACTTTTCGCACTTGTGTTAGTGTTGAAAAACCACTTTTCGCACTTGTGTTGGTGCAGGAAACCACTTTTGCACTTGTATTAGTGTGGAAAAAACACTTTTTGCACTTGTGTTAGTGTTGAAAAACTACTTTTCGCACTTGTGTTAGTGTTGAAAAACCACTTTTCGCAGTTGTGTTAGTGTTGAAAAACCACTTTTCGCACTTGTGTTAGTGTTGAAAAACCACTTTTTGCACTTGTGTTGGTGCAGGAAACCACTTTTGCACTTGTATTAGTGTGGAAAAACCACTTTTCGCACTTGTGTTACTGTTGAAAAACCACTTTTCGCACTTGTGTTGGTGCAGGAAACCACTTTTGCACTTGTATTAGTGTGGAAAAAACACTTTTTGCACTTGTGATAGTGTTGAAAAACCACTTTTCGCACTTGTGATAGTGTTGAAAAACCACTTTTGCACTTGTGTTAGTGCAGGAAACCACTTTTCGCACTTGTGTTAGTGTTGAAAAACCACTTTTCGCACTTGTGATAGTGTTGAAAAACTACTTTTCACACTTGTGTTAGTGTTGAAAAACCACTTTTCGCACTTGTGTTGATGCAGGAAACCACTTTTGCACTTGTATTAGTGTGGAAAACCCACTTTTCGCACTTGTGTTAGTGTTGAAAAACCACTTTTCGCACTTGTGTTGGTGCAGGAAACCACTTTTGCACTTGTATTAGTGTGGAAAAAACACTTTTTGCACTTGTGTTAGTGTTGAAAAACTACTTTTCGCACTTGTGTTAGTGTTGAAAAACCACTTTTCGCACTTGTGTTAGTGTTGAAAAACCACTTTTCGCACTTGTGTTAGTGTTGAAAAACCACTTTTTGCACTTGTGTTGGTGCAGGAAACCACTTTTGCACTTGTATTAGTGTGGAAAAACCACTTTTCGCACTTGTGTTACTGTTGAAAAACCACTTTTCGCACTTGTGTTGGTGCAGGAAACCACTTTTGCACTTGTATTAGTGTGGAAAAAACACTTTTTGCACATGTGATAGTGTTGAAAAACCACTTTTCGCACTTGTGTTAGTGTTGAAAAACCACTTTTCGCAATTGTGTTGGTGCAGGAAACCACTTTTGCACTTGTATTAGAGTGGAAAAACCACTTTTTGCACTTGTGTTAGTGTGGAAAAACCACTTTTTGCACTTGGGTTAGTGTTGAAAAACCACTTTTCGCACTTGTATTAGTGTTGAAAAACCACTTTTCGCACTTGTGTTGGTGCAGGAAACCACTTTTGCACTTGTATTAGTGTGGAAAAACCACTTTTTGCACTTGTGATAGTGTTGAAAAACCACTTTTCACACTTGTGTTAGTGTTGAAAAACCACTTTCCGCACTTGTGTTGGTGCAGGAAACCACTTTTACACTTGTATTAGTGTTGAAAAACCACTTTTCGCACTTGTGTTAGTGTTGAAAAACCACTTTTCGCACTTGTGTTAGTGTTGAAAAACCACTTTTCGCACTTGTGTTAGTGTTGAAAAACCACTTTTCGCACTTGTGTTAGTGTTGAAAAACCACATTTCGCACTTGTGTTGGTGCAGAAAACCACTTTTGCACTTGTATTAGTGTGGAAAAACCACTTTTCGCACTTGTGTTAGTGTTGAAAAACCACTTTTCGCACTTGTGTTGGTGCAGGAAAACCACTTTTGCACTTGTATTAGTGGGGAAAAAACACTTTTTGCACTTGTGATAGTGTTGAAAAACCAC
Source organism: Myxine glutinosa (assembly GCF_964187855.1). NCBI lineage: Eukaryota > Metazoa > Chordata > Myxini > Myxiniformes > Myxinidae > Myxine > Myxine glutinosa. The sequence continues at coordinate 7,709 of NW_027617331.1, forward strand.
TTTTCGCACTTGTGTTAGTGTTGAAAAACCACTTTTCGCACTTGTGTTAGTGTTGAAAAACCACTTTTCGCACTTGTGTTGGTGCAGGAAACCACTTTTGCACTTGTATTAGTGTGGAAAAAACCACTTTTTGCACTTGTGTTAGTGTTGAAAAACCACTTTTCGCACTTGTGTTAGTGTTGAAAAACCACTTTTCGCACTTGTGTTGGTGCAGGAAACCACTTTTGCACTTGTATTAGTGTGGAAAAAACACTTTTTGCACTTGTGATAGTGTTGAAAAACCACTTTTCGCACTTGTGATAGTGTTGAAAAACCACTTTTGCACTTGTGTTAGTGCAGGAAACCACTTTTCGCACTTGTGTTAGTGTTGAAAAACCACTTTTCGCACTTGTGATAGTGTTGAAAAACCACTTTTCGCACTGTGTTGGTGCAGGAAACCACTTTTGCACTTGTATTAGTGTGGAAAAAACACTTTTTGCACTTGTGATAGTGTTGAAAAAGCACTTTTCGCACTTTTGTTAGTGTTGAAAAACCACTTTTCGCACTTGTGTTGGTGCAGGAACCACTTTTGCACTTGTATTAGTGTGGAAAAAACACTTTTCGCACTTGTGTTAGTGTTGAAAAACCACTTTTCGCACTTGTATTAGAGTGGAAAAACCACTTTTCGCACTTGTGTTAGTGTTGAAAAACCACTTTTCGCACTTGTGTTAGTGTTGAAAAACCACTTTTCGCACTTGTGTTAGTGTTGAAAAACCACTTTTCGCACTTCTGTTGGTGCAGGAAACCACTTTTGCACTTGTATTAGTGTTGAAAAACCACTTTTCGCACTTGTGTTAGTGTTGAAAAAACACTTTTAGCACTTGTGTTGGTGCAGGAAACCACTTTTTCACTTGTATTAGTGTGGAAAAAAACACTTTTTGCACTTGTGTTAGTGTTGAAAAACCACTTTTCGCACTTGTGTTAGTGTTGAAAAACCACTTTTCGCACTTGTGTTAGTGTTGAAAAACCACTTTTCGCACTTGTGTTGGTGCAGGAAACCACTTTTGCACCTGTATTAGTGTGGAAAAAACACTTTTTGCACTTGTGATAGTGTTGAAAAACCACTTTTCGCACTTGTGTTAGTGTTGAAAAACCACTTTTCGCACTTGTGTTGGTGCAGGAAACCACTTTTGCACTTATATTAGTGTGGAAAAAACACTTTTTGCACTTGTGATAGTGTTGAAAAACCACTTTTTGCACTTGTGTTAGTGTTGAAAAACCACTTTTCGCACTTGTGTTGGTGCAGGACACCACTTTTGCACTTGTATTCATGTGGGAAAACCACTTTTCGCACTTGTGTTAGTGTTGAAAAACCACTTTTCGCACTTGTGTTAGTGTTGAAAAACCACTTTTCGCACTTGTGTTAGTGTTGAAAAACCACTTTTCGCACTTGTGTTGGTGCAGGAAACCACTTTTGCACTTGTATTAGTGTGGAAAAAACACTTTTTGCACTTGTGATAGTGTTGAAAAACCACTTTTCGCACTTGTGTTAATGTTGAAAAACCACTTTTCGCACTTGTGTTGGTGCAGGAAACCACTTTTACACTTGTATTAGTGTGGAAAAACCACTTTTCGCACTTGTGTTAGTGTTGAAAAACCACTTTTCGCACTTGTGTTAGTGTTGAAAAACCACTTTTCGCACTTGTGTTGGTGCAGGAAACCACTTTTGCACTTGTATTAGTGTGGAAAAAACACTTTTTGCACTTGTGTTAGTGTTGAAAAACTACTTTTCGCACTTGTGTTAGTGTTGAAAAACCACTTTTCGCACTTGTGTTAGTGTTGAAAAACCACTTTTCGCACTTGTGTTAGTGTTGAAAAACCACTTTTTGCACTTGTGTTGGTGCAGGAAACCACTTTTGCACTTGTATTAGTGTGGAAAAACCACTTTTCGCACTTGTGTTACTGTTGAAAAACCACTTTTCGCACTTGTGTTGGTGCAGGAAACCACTTTTGCACTTGTATTAGTGTGGAAAAAACACTTTTTGCACATGTGATAGTGTTGAAAAACCACTTTTCGCACTTGTGTTAGTGTTGAAAAACCACTTTTCGCAATTGTGTTGGTGCAGGAAACCACTTTTGCACTTGTATTAGAGTGGAAAAACCACTTTTTGCACTTGTGTTAGTGTGGAAAAACCACTTTTTGCACTTGGGTTAGTGTTGAAAAACCACTTTTCGCACTTGTATTAGTGTTGAAAAACCACTTTTCGCACTTGTGTTGGTGCAGGAAACCACTTTTGCACTTGTATTAGTGTGGAAAAACCACTTTTTGCACTTGTGATAGTGTTGAAAAACCACTTTTCACACTTGTGTTAGTGTTGAAAAACCACTTTCCGCACTTGTGTTGGTGCAGGAAACCACTTTTACACTTGTATTAGTGTTGAAAAACCACTTTTCGCACTTGTGTTAGTGTTGAAAAACCACTTTTCGCACTTGTGTTAGTGTTGAAAAACCACTTTTCGCACTTGTGTTAGTGTTGAAAAACCACTTTTCGCACTTGTGTTAGTGTTGAAAAACCACATTTCGCACTTGTGTTGGTGCAGAAAACCACTTTTGCACTTGTATTAGTGTGGAAAAACCACTTTTCGCACTTGTGTTAGTGTTGAAAAACCACTTTTCGCACTTGTGTTGGTGCAGGAAAACCACTTTTGCACTTGTATTAGTGGGGAAAAAACACTTTTTGCACTTGTGATAGTGTTGAAAAACCACTTTTCGCACTTGTGTTAGTGTTGAAAAACCACTTTTCGCACTTGTGTTAGTGTTGAAAAACCACTTTTCGCACTTGTGTTGGTGCAGGAAACCACTTTTGCACTTGTATTAGTGTGGAAAAAACCACTTTTTGCACTTGTGTTAGTGTTGAAAAACCACTTTTCGCACTTGTGTTAGTGTTGAAAAACCACTTTTCGCACTTGTGTTGGTGCAGGAAACCACTTTTGCACTTGTATTAGTGTGGAAAAAACACTTTTTGCACTTGTGATAGTGTTGAAAAACCACTTTTCGCACTTGTGATAGTGTTGAAAAACCACTTTTGCACTTGTGTTAGTGCAGGAAACCACTTTTCGCACTTGTGTTAGTGTTGAAAAACCACTTTTCGCACTTGTGATAGTGTTGAAAAACCACTTTTCGCACTGTGTTGGTGCAGGAAACCACTTTTGCACTTGTATTAGTGTGGAAAAAACACTTTTTGCACTTGTGATAGTGTTGAAAAAGCACTTTTCGCACTTTTGTTAGTGTTGAAAAACCACTTTTCGCACTTGTGTTGGTGCAGGAACCACTTTTGCACTTGTATTAGTGTGGAAAAAACACTTTTCGCACTTGTGTTAGTGTTGAAAAACCACTTTTCGCACTTGTATTAGAGTGGAAAAACCACTTTTCGCACTTGTGTTAGTGTTGAAAAACCACTTTTCGCACTTGTGTTAGTGTTGAAAAACCACTTTTCGCACTTGTGTTAGTGTTGAAAAACCACTTTTCGCACTTCTGTTGGTGCAGGAAACCACTTTTGCACTTGTATTAGTGTTGAAAAACCACTTTTCGCACTTGTGTTAGTGTTGAAAAAACACTTTTAGCACTTGTGTTGGTGCAGGAAACCACTTTTTCACTTGTATTAGTGTGGAAAAAACACTTTTTGCACTTGTGTTAGTGTTGAAAAACCACTTTTCGCACTTGTGTTAGTGTTGAAAAACCACTTTTCGCACTTGTGTTAGTGTTGAAAAACCACTTTTCGCACTTGTGTTGGTGCAGGAAACCACTTTTGCACTTGTATTAGTGTGGAAAAAACACTTTTTGCACTTGTGATAGTGTTGAAAAACCACTTTTCGCACTTGTGTTAGTGTTGAAAAACCACTTTTCGCACTTGTGTTGGTGCAGGAAACCACTTTTGCACTTATATTAGTGTGGAAAAAACACTTTTTGCACTTGTGATAGTGTTGAAAAACCACTTTTTGCACTTGTGTTAGTGTTGAAAAACCACTTTTCGCACTTGTGTTGGTGCAGGACACCACTTTTGCACTTGTATTCATGTGGGAAAACCACTTTTCGCACTTGTGTTAGTGTTGAAAAACCACTTTTCGCACTTGTGTTAGTGTTGAAAAACCACTTTTCGCACTTGTGTTAGTGTTGAAAAACCACTTTTCGCACTTGTGTTGGTGCAGGAAACCACTTTTGCACTTGTATTAGTGTGGAAAAAACACTTTTTGCACTTGTGATAGTGTTGAAAAACCACTTTTCGCACTTGTGTTAATGTTGAAAAACCACTTTTCGCACTTGTGTTGGTGCAGGAAACCACTTTTACACTTGTATTAGTGTGGAAAAACCACTTTTAGCACTTGTGTTAGTGTTGAAAAACCACTTTTCGCACTTGTGTTAGTGTTGAAAAACCACTTTTCGCACTTGCGTTAGTGTTGAAAAACCACTTTTTGCACTTGTGTTGTTGCAGGAAACCACTTTTGCACTTGTATTAGTGTGGAAAAAACACTTTTCGCACCTTTGTTAGTGTTGAAAAACCACTTTTCACACTTGTGTTAGTGTTGAAAAACCACTTTTCGCACTTGTGTTTGTGCAGGAAACCACTTTTGCACTTGTATTAGTGTGGAAAAACCACTTTTCGCACTTGTGTTAGTGTTGAAAAACCACTTTTCGCACTTGTGTTGGTGTTGAAAAACCACTTTTCGCACTTGTGTTGGTGCAGGAAACCACTTTTGCACTTGTATTAGTGTGGAAAAAAGACTTTTCGCACTTGTGTTAGTGTTGAAAAACCACTTTTCGCACTTGTGTTAGTGTTGAAAAACCACTTTTCGCACTTGTGTTGGTGCAGGAAACCACTTTTGCACTTGTATTAGTGTGGAAAAAACACTTTTTGCACTTGTGATAGTGTTGAAAACCACTTTTCGCACTTGTGTTAGTGTCGAAAAACCACTTTTCGCACTTGTGTTGGTGCAGGAAACCACTTTTGCAATTGTATTAGTGTGGAAAAACCACTTTTCGCACTTGTGTTAGTGTTGAAAAACCACTTTTCGCATTTGTGTTGGTGCAGGAAACCACTTTTGCAATTGTATTAGTGTTGAAAAACCACTTTTCGCACTTGTGTTAGTGTTGAAAAACCACTTTTCGCACTTGTGTTGGTGCAGGAAACCACTTTTGCACTTGTATTAGTGTGGAAAAACCACTTTTCGCACTTGTGTTAGTGTTGAAAAAACACTTTTTGCACTTGTGATAGTGTTGAAAAACCACTTTTCGCACTTGTGTTAGTGTTGAAAAACCACTTTTTGCACTTGTGTTGGTGCAGGAAACCACTTTTGCACTTGTATTAGTGTGGGAAAAACACTTTTTGCACTTGTGATAGTGTTGAAAAACCACTTTTCGCACTTGTGTTAGTGTTGAAAAACCACTTTTCGCACTTGTGTTGGTGCAGGAAACCACTTTTGCACTTGTATTAGTGTGGAAAAACCACTTTTCGCACTTATGTTAGTGTTGAAAAACCACTTTTCGCACTTGTGTTAGTGTTGAAAAACCACTTTTCGCACTTGTGATAGTGTTGAAAAACCACTTTTCACACATGTGTTGGTGCAGGAAACCACTTTTGCACTTGTATTAGTGTGGAAAAAACACTTTTTGCACTTGTGATAGTGTTGAAAAACCACTTTTCGCACTTGTGTTAGTGTTGAAAAACCACTTTTCGCACTTGTGTTGATGCAGGAAACCACTTTTGCACTTGTATTAGTGTGGAAAAACCACTTTTTGCACTTGTGTTGGTGCAGGAAACCACTTTTGCACTTGTATTAGTGTGGAAAAAACTCTTTTTGCACTTGTGATAGTGTTGAAAAACCACTTTTCGCACTTGTGTTAGTGTTGAAAAACCACTTTTCGCACTTGTGTTAGTGTTGAAAAACCACTTTTCGCACTTGTGTTGGTGCAGGAAACCACTTTTGCACTTGTATTAGTGTGGAAAAAACACTTTTTGCACTTGTGATAGTGTTGAAAAACCACTTTTCGCACTTGTGTTAGTGTTGAAAAACCACTTTTCGCACTTGTGTTGGTGCAGGAAACCACTTTTGCACTTATATTAGTGTGGAAAAAACACTTTTTGCACTTGTGATAGTGTTGAAAAACCACTTTTTGCACTTGTGTTAGTGTTGAAAAACCACTTTTCGCACTTGTGTTGGTGCAGGACACCACTTTTGCACTTGTATTCATGTGGGAAAACCACTTTTCGCACTTGTGTTAGTGTTGAAAAACCACTTTTCGCACTTGTGTTGGTGCAGGAAACCACTTTTGCACTTGTATTAGTGTGGAAAAACCACTTTTCGCAGTTGTGTTAGTGTTGAAAAACCACTTTTCGCACTTGTGTTAGTGTTGAAAAACCACTTTTCACACTTGTGTTGGTGCAGGAAACCACTTTTGCACTTGTATTAGTGGGGAAAAAACACTTTTTGCAGTTGTGATAGTGTTGAAAAACTACTTTTCGCACTTGTGTTAGTGTTGAAAAACCACTTTTCGCAATTGTGTTGGTGCAGGAAACCACTTTTGCACTTGTATTAGTGTGGAAAAACCACTTTTCGCAGTTGTGTTAGTGTTGAAAAACCACTTTTCGCACTTGTGTTAGTGTTGAAAAACCACTTTTCACACTTGTGTTGGTGCAGGAAAACCACTTTTGCACTTGTATTAGTGTGGAAAAAACACTTTTTGCACTTGTGATAGTGTTGAAAAACCACTTTTCGCACTTGTGTTAGTGTTGAAAAACCACTTTTCGCAATTGTGTTGGTGCAGGAAACCACTTTTGCACTTGTATTAGTGTGGGAAAAACACTTTTTGCACTTGTGATAGTGTTGAAAAACCACTTTTTGCACTTGTGTTTGTGTTGAAAAACCACTTTTCGCACATGTGTTGGTGCAGGAAACCACTTTTGCACTTGTATTATTGTGGAAAAACCACTTTTCGCACTTGTGTTAGTGTTGAAAAACCACTTTTTGCACTTGTGTTGGTGCAGGAAACCACTTTTGCACTTGTATTAGTGTGGAAAAACCACTTTTCGCACTTGTGTTAGTGTTGAAAAACCACTTTTCGCACTTGTGTTGGTGCAGGAAACCACTTTTGCACTTGTATTAGTGTGGAAAAAACACTTTTCGCACTTGTGTTAGACTGCTAGTGTTGAAAAACCACTTTTCGCACTTGTGTTAGTGTTGAAAAACCACTTTTCGCACTTGTGTTGGTGCAGGAAACCACTTTTGCACTTGTATTAGTGTGGAAAAACCACTTTTTGCACTTGTGTTTGTGTTGAAAATCCACTTTTCGCACTTGTGTTGGTGCAGGAAACCACTTTTGCACTTGTATTAGTGTGGAAAAAACACTTTTTGCACATGTGATAGTGTTGAAAAACCACTTTTTGCACTTGTGTTGGTGTTGAGAAACCACTTTTCGCAATTGTGTTGGTGCAGGAAACCACTTTTGCACTTGTATTAGTGTGGAAAAAACACTTTTTGCACTTGTGATAGTGTTGAAAAACCACTTTTCGCACTTGTGTTAGTGTCGAAAAACCACTTTTCGCACTTGTGTTGGTGCAGGAAACCACTTTTGCACTTGTATTAGTGTGGAAAAACCACTTTTCGCACTTGTGTTAGTGTTGAAAAACCACTTTTCGCATTTGTGTTGGTGCAGGAAACCACTTTTGCAATTGTATTAGTGTTGAAAAACCACTTTTCGCACTTGTGTTAGTGTTGAAAAAACACTTTTCGCACTTGTGTTGGTGCAGGAAACCACTTTTGCACTTGTATTAGTGTGGAAAAACCACTTTTCGCACTTGTGTTAGTGTTGAAAAAACACTTTTTGCACTTGTGATAGTGTTGAAAAACCACTTTTCGCACTTGTGTTAGTGTTGAAAAACCACTTTTCGCACTTGTGTTGGTGCAGGAAACCACTTTTGCACTTGTATTAGTGTGGAAAAAACACTTTTTGCACTTGTGATAGTGTTGAAAAACCACTTTTCGAAGTTGTGTTAGTGTTGAAAAACCACTTTTCGCACTTGTGTTGGTGCAGGAAACCACTTTTGCACTTGTATTAGTGTGGAAAAACCACTTTTCGCACTTGTGTTAGTGTTGAAAAACCACTTTTCGCACTTGTGTTAGTGTTGAAAAACCACTTTTCGCACTTGTGATAGTGTTGAAAAACAACTTTTCGCACTTGTGTTGGTGCAGGAAACCACTTTTGCACTTGTATTAGTGTGGAAAAACACTTTTTGCACTTGTGATAGTGTTGAAAAACCACTTTTCGCACTTGTGTTAGTGTTGAAAAACCACTTTTCGCACTTGTGTTGGTGCAGGAAACCACTTTTGCACTTGTATTAGTGTGGAAAAACCACTTTTCGCACTTGTGTTAGTGTTGAAAAACCACTTTTCGCACTTGTGTTAGTGTTGAAAAACCACTTTTCGCACTTGTGTTGGTGCAGGAAACCACTTTTGCACTTGTATTAGTGTGGAAAAACCACTTTTTGCACTTGTGATAGTGTTGAAAAACGACTTTTCGCACTTGTGTTAGTGTTGAAAAACCACTTTCCGCACTTGTGTTGGTGCAGGAAACCACTTTTGCACTTGTATTAGTGTTGAAAAACCACTTTTCGCACTTGTGTTAGTGTTGAAAAACCACTTTCGCACTTGTGTTAGTGTTGAAAAACCACTTTCGCACTTGTGTTAGTGTTGAAAAACCACTTTTCGCACTTGTGTTAGTGTTGAAAAACCACTTTTCGCACTTGTGTTGGTGCAGGAAACCACTTTTGCACTTGTATTAGTGTGGAAAAACCACTTTTCGCACTTGTGTTACTGTTGAAAAACCACTTTCGCACTTGTGTTGGTGCAGGAAACCACTTTTGCACTTGTATTAGTGTGGAAAAAACACTTTTTGCACATGTGATAGTGTTGAAAAAACCACTTTTCGCACTTGTGTTAGTGTTGAAAAACCACTTTTCGCAATTGTGTTGGTGCAGGAAACCACTTTTGCACTTGTATTAGTGTGGAAAAAACACTTTTTGCACTTGTGATAGTGTTGAAAAACCACATTTCGCACTTGTGTTAGTGTCGAAAAACCACTTTTCGCACTTGTGTTGGTGCAGGAAACCACTTTTGCACTTGTATTAGAGTGGAAAAACCACTTTTTGCACTTGTGTTAGTGTGGAAAAACCACTTTTCGCACTTGTGTTAGTGTTGAAAAACCACTTTTCGCACTTGTATTAGTGTTGAAAAACCACTTTTCGCACTTGTGTTGGTGCAGGAAACACTTTTGCACTTGTATTAGTGTGGAAAAACACTTTTTGCACTTGTGATAGTGTTGAAAAACCACTTTTCGCACTTGTGTTAGTGTTGAAAAACCACTTTTCGCACTTGTGTTAGTGTTGAAAAACCACTTTTCGCACTTGTGTTAGTGTTGAAAAACCACTTTTCGCACTTGTGTTAGTGTTGAAAAACCACTTTTCGCACTTGTGTTAGTGTTGAAAAACCACTTTTCGCACTTGTGTTGGTGCAGGAAACCACTTTTGCACTTGTATTAGTGTGGAAAAACCACTTTTTGCACTTGTGTTAGTGTTGAAAAACCACTTTTCGCACTTGTGTTGGTGCAGAAAACCACTTTTGCACTTGTATTAGTGTGGAAAAAACACTTTTTGCACATGTGATAGTGTTGAAAAACCACTTTTCGCACTTGTGTTAGTGTTGAAAAACCACTTTTCGCAATTGTGTTGGTGCAGGAAACCACTTTTGCACTTGTATTAGTGTGGAAAAACCACTTTTCGCACTTGTGTTAGTGTTGAAAAACCACTTTTCGCATTTGTGTTGGTGCAGGAAACCACTTTTGCAATTGTATTAGTGTTGAAAAACCACTTTTCGCACTTGTGTTAGTGTTGAAAAACCACTTTTCGCACTTGTGTTGGTGCAGGAAACCACTTTTGCACTTGTATTAGTGTGGAAAAACCACTTTTCGCACTTGTGTTAGTGTTGAAAAACACTTTTTGCACTTGTGATAGTGTTGAAAAACCACTTTTCGCACTTGTGTTAGTGTTGAAAAACCACTTTTCGCACTTGTGTTGGTGCAGGAACCACTTTTGCACTTGTATTAGTGTGGAAAAACCACTTTTCGCACTTGTGTTACTGTTGAAAAACCACTTTTCGCACTTGTGTTGGTGCAGGAAACCACTTTTGCACTTGTATTAGTGTGGAAAAAACACTTTTTGCACATGTGATAGTGTTGAAAAACCACTTTTCGCACTTGTGTTAGTGTTGAAAAACCACTTTTCGCAATTGTGTTGGTGCAGGAAACCACTTTTGCACTTGTATTAGTGTGGAAAAACCACTTTTCGCACTTGTGTTAGTGTTGAAAAACCACTTTTCGCATTTGTGTTGGTGCAGGAAACCACTTTTGCAATTGTATTAGTGTTGAAAAACCACTTTTCGCACTTGTGTTAGTGTTGAAAAACCACTTTTCGCACTTGTGTTGGTGCAGGAAACCACTTTTGCACTTGTATTAGTGTGGAAAAACCACTTTTCGCACTTGTGTTAGTGTTGAAAAAACACTTTTTGCACTTGTGATAGTGTTGAAAAACCACTTTTCGCACTTGTGTTAGTGTTGAAAAACCACTTTTCGCACTTGTGTTGGTGCAGGAAACCACTTTTGCACTTGTATTAGTGTGGAAAAACCACTTTTCGCACTTGTGTTACTGTTGAAAAACCACTTTTCGCACTTGTGTTGGTGCAGGAAACCACTTTTGCACTTGTATTAGTGTGGAAAAAACACTTTTTGCACATGTGATAGTGTTGAAAAACCACTTTTCGCACTTGTGTTAGTGTTGAAAAACCACTTTTCGCAATTGTGTTGGTGCAGGAAACCACTTTTGCACTTGTATTAGTGTGGAAAACCCACTTTTTGCACTTGTGTTTGTGTTGAAAATCCACTTTTCGCACTTGTGTTGGTGCAGGAAACCACTTTTGCACTTGTATTAGTGTGGAAAAAACACTTTTTGCACATGTGATAGTGTTGAAAAACCACTTTTTGCACTTGTGTTGGTGTTGAGAAACCACTTTTCGCAATTGTGTTGGTGCAGGAAACCACTTTTGCACTTGTATTAGTGTGGAAAAAACACTTTTTGCACTTGTGATAGTGTTGAAAAACCACTTTTCGCACTTGTGTTAGTGTCGAAAAACCACTTTTCGCACTTGTGTTGGTGCAGGAAACCACTTTTGCACTTGTATTAGTGTGGAAAAACCACTTTTCGCACTTGTGTTAGTGTTGAAAAACCACTTTTCGCATTTGTGTTGGTGCAGGAAACCACTTTTGCAATTGTATTAGTGTTGAAAAACCACTTTTCGCACTTGTGTTAGTGTTGAAAAAACACTTTTCGCACTTGTGTTGGTGCAGGAAACCACTTTTGCACTTGTATTAGTGTGGAAAAACCACTTTTCGCACTTGTGTTAGTGTTGAAAAAACACTTTTTGCACTTGTGATAGTGTTGAAAAACCACTTTTCGCACTTGTGTTAGTGTTGAAAAACCACTTTTCGCACTTGTGTTGGTGCAGGAAACCACTTTTGCACTTGTATTAGTGTGGAAAAAACACTTTTTGCACTTGTGATAGTGTTGAAAAACCACTTTTCGAACTTGTGTTAGTGTTGAAAAACCACTTTTCGCACTTGTGTTGGTGCAGGAAACCACTTTTGCACTTGTATTAGTGTGGAAAAACCACTTTTCGCACTTGTGTTAGTGTTGAAAAACCACTTTTCGCACTTGTGTTAGTGTTGAAAAACCACTTTTCGCACTTGTGATAGTGTTGAAAAACAACTTTTCGCACTTGTGTTGGTGCAGGAAACCACTTTTGCACTTGTATTAGTGTGGAAAAACACTTTTTGCACTTGTGATAGTGTTGAAAAACCACTTTTCGCACTTGTGTTAGTGTTGAAAAACCACTTTTCGCACTTGTGTTGGTGCAGGAAACCACTTTTGCACTTGTATTAGTGTGGAAAAACCACTTTTCGCACTTGTGTTAGTGTTGAAAAACCACTTTTCGCACTTGTGTTAGTGTTGAAAAACCACTTTTCGCACTTGTGTTGGTGCAGGAAACCACTTTTGCACTTGTATTAGTGTGGAAAAACCACTTTTTGCACTTGTGATAGTGTTGAAAAACGACTTTTCGCACTTGTGTTAGTGTTGAAAAACCACTTTCCGCACTTGTGTTGGTGCAGGAAACCACTTTTGCACTTGTATTAGTGTTGAAAAACCACTTTTCGCACTTGTGTTAGTGTTGAAAAACCACTTTTCGCACTTGTGTTAGTGTTGAAAAACCACTTTTCGCACTTGTGTTAGTGTTGAAAAACCACTTTTCGCACTTGTGTTAGTGTTGAAAAACCACTTTTCACACTTGTGTTGGTGCAGGAAACCACTTTTGCACTTGTATTAGTGTGGAAAAACCACTTTTCGCACTTGTGTTACTGTTGAAAAACCACTTTTCGCACTTGTGTTGGTGCAGGAAACCACTTTTGCACTTGTATTAGTGTGGAAAAAACACTTTTTGCACATGTGATAGTGTTGAAAAACCACTTTTCGCACTTGTGTTAGTGTTGAAAAACCACTTTTCGCAATTGTGTTGGTGCAGGAAACCACTTTTGCACTTGTATTAGTGTGGAAAAAACACTTTTTGCACTTGTGATAGTGTTGAAAAACCACATTTCGCACTTGTGTTAGTGTCGAAAAACCACTTTTCGCACTTGTGTTGGTGCAGGAAACCACTTTTGCACTTGTATTAGAGTGGAAAAACCACTTTTTGCACTTGTGTTAGTGTGGAAAAACCACTTTTCGCACTTGTGTTAGTGTTGAAAAACCACTTTTCGCACTTGTATTAGTGTTGAAAAACCACTTTTCGCACTTGTGTTGGTGCAGGAAACCACTTTTGCACTTGTATTAGTGTGGAAAAACCACTTTTTGCACTTGTGATAGTGTTGAAAAACCACTTTTCGCACTTGTGTTAGTGTTGAAAAACCACTTTTCGCACTTGTGTTAGTGTTGAAAAACCACTTTTCGCACTTGTGTTAGTGTTGAAAAACCACTTTTCGCACTTGTGTTAGTGTTGAAAAACCACTTTTCGCACTTGTGTTAGTGTTGAAAAACCACTTTTCGCACTTGTGTTGGTGCAGGAAACCACTTTTGCACTTGTATTAGTGTGGAAAAACCACTTTTTGCACTTGTGTTAGTGTTGAAAAACCACTTTTCGCACTTGTGTTGGTGCAGAAAACCACTTTTGCACTTGTATTAGTGTGGAAAAAACACTTTTTGCACATGTGATAGTGTTGAAAAACCACTTTTCGCACTTGTGTTAGTGTTGAAAAACCACTTTTCGCAATTGTGTTGGTGCAGGAAACCACTTTTGCACTTGTATTAGTGTGGAAAAACCACTTTTCGCACTTGTGTTAGTGTTGAAAAACCACTTTTCGCATTTGTGTTGGTGCAGGAAACCACTTTTGCAATTGTATTAGTGTTGAAAAACCACTTTTCGCACTTGTGTTAGTGTTGAAAAACCACTTTTCGCACTTGTGTTGGTGCAGGAAACCACTTTTGCACTTGTATTAGTGTGGAAAAACCACTTTTCGCACTTGTGTTAGTGTTGAAAAAACACTTTTTGCACTTGTGATAGTGTTGAAAAACCACTTTTCGCACTTGTGTTAGTGTTGAAAAACCACTTTTCGCACTTGTGTTGGTGCAGGAAACCACTTTTGCACTTGTATTAGTGTGGAAAAAACACTTTTTGCACTTGTGATAGTGTTGAAAAACCACTTTTCGAACTTGTGTTAGTGTTGAAAAACCACTTTTTGCACTTGTGTTGGTGCAGGAAACCACTTTTGCACTTGTATTAGTGTGGAAAAACCACTTTTCGCACTTGTGTTAGTGTTGAAAAACCACTTTTCGCACTTGTGTTAATGTTGAAAAACCACTTTTCGCACTTGTGATAGTGTTGAAAAACAACTTTTCGCACTTGTGTTGGTGCAGGAAACCACTTTTGCACTTGTATTAGTGTGGAAAAACACTTTTTGCACTTGTGATAGTGTTGAAAAACCACTTTTCGCACTTGTGTTAGTGTTGAAAAACCACTTTTCGCACTTGTGTTGATGCAGGAAACCACTTTTGCACTTGTATTAGTGTGGAAAAAACACTTTTCGCACTTGTGTTAGTGTTGAAAAACCACTTTTCGCACTTGTGATAGTGTTGAAAAACCACTTTTCGCACTTGTGTTGGTGCAGGAAACCACTTTTGCACTTGTATTAGTGTGGAAAAAACACTTTTTGCACTTGCGATAGTGTTGAAAAACTACTTTTCACACTTGTGTTAGTGTTGAAAAACCACTTTTCGCACTTGTGTTGGTGCAGGAAACCACTTTTGCACTTGTATTAGTGTGGAAAAACCACTTTTCGCAGTTGTGTTAGTGTTGAAAAACCACTTTTCGCACTTGTGTTAGTGTTGAAAAACCACTTTTCACACTTGTGTTGGTGCAGGAAACCACTTTTGCACTTGTATTAGTGGGGAAAAAACACTTTTTGCAGTTGTGATAGTGTTGAAAAACTACTTTTCGCACTTGTGTTAGTGTTGAAAAACCACTTTTCGCAATTGTGTTGGTGCAGGAAACCACTTTTGCACTTGTATTAGTGTGGAAAAACCACTTTTCGCAGTTGTGTTAGTGTTGAAAAACCACTTTTCGCACTTGTGTTAGTGTTGAAAAACCACTTTTCACACTTGTGTTGGTGCAGGAAAACCACTTTTGCACTTGTATTAGTGTGGAAAAAACACTTTTTGCACTTGTGATAGTGTTGAAAAACCACTTTTCGCACTTGTGTTAGTGTTGAAAAACCACTTTTCGCAATTGTGTTGGTGCAGGAAACCACTTTTGCACTTGTATTAGTGTGGGAAAAACACTTTTTGCACTTGTGATAGTGTTGAAAAACCACTTTTTGCACTTGTGTTTGTGTTGAAAAACCACTTTTCGCACATGTGTTGGTGCAGGAAACCACTTTTGCACTTGTATTAGTGTGGAAAAACCACTTTTCGCACTTGTGTTAGTGTTGAAAAACCACTTTTTGCACTAGTGTTGGTGCAGGAAACCACTTTTGCACTTGTATTAGTGTGGAAAAACCACTTTTCGCACTTGTGTTAGTGTTGAAAAACCACTTTTCGCACTTGTGTTGGTGCAGGAAACCACTTTTGCACTTGTATTAGTGTGGAAAAAACACTTTTCGCACTTGTGTTAGACTGTTAGTGTTGAAAAACCACTTTTCGCACTTGTGTTAGTGTTGAAAAACCACTTTTCGCACTTGTGTTGGTGCAGGAAACCACTTTTGCACTTGTATTAGTGTGGAAAAACCACTTTTTGCACTTGTGTTTGTGTTGAAAATCCACTTTTCGCACTTGTGTTGGTGCAGGAAACCACTTTTGCACTTGTATTAGTGTGGAAAAAACACTTTTTGCACATGTGATAGTGTTGAAAAACCACTTTTTGCACTTGTGTTGGTGTTGAGAAACCACTTTTCGCAATTGTGTTGGTGCAGGAAACCACTTTTGCACTTGTATTAGTGTGGAAAAAACACTTTTTGCACTTGTGATAGTGTTGAAAAACCACTTTTCGCACTTGTGTTAGTGTCGAAAAACCACTTTTCGCACTTGTGTTGGTGCAGGAAACCACTTTTGCACTTGTATTAGTGTGGAAAAACCACTTTTCGCACTTGTGTTAGTGTTGAAAAACCACTTTTCGCATTTGTGTTGGTGCAGGAAACCACTTTTGCAATTGTATTAGTGTTGAAAAACCACTTTTCGCACTTGTGTTAGTGTTGAAAAAACACTTTTCGCACTTGTGTTGGTGCAGGAAACCACTTTTGCACTTGTATTAGTGTGGAAAAACCACTTTTCGCACTTGTGTTAGTGTTGAAAAAACACTTTTTGCACTTGTGATAGTGTTGAAAAACCACTTTTCGCACTTGTGTTAGTGTTGAAAAACCACTTTTCGCACTTGTGTTGGTGCAGGAAACCACTTTTGCACTTGTATTAGTGTGGAAAAAACACTTTTTGCACTTGTGATAGTGTTGAAAAACCACTTTTCGAACTTGTGTTAGTGTTGAAAAACCACTTTTCGCACTTGTGTTGGTGCAGGAAACCACTTTTGCACTTGTATTAGTGTGGAAAAACCACTTTTCGCACTTGTGTTAGTGTTGAAAAACCACTTTTCGCACTTGTGTTAGTGTTGAAAAACCACTTTTCGCACTTGTGATAGTGTTGAAAAACAACTTTTCGGACTTGTGTTGGTGAAGGAAACCACTTTTGCACTTGTATTAGTGTGGAAAAACACTTTTTGCACTTGTGATAGTGTTGAAAAACCACTTTTCGCACTTGTGTTAGTGTTGAAAAACCACTTTTCGCACTTGTGTTGGTGCAGGAAACCACTTTTGCACTTGTATTAGTGTGGAAAAACCACTTTTCGCACTTGTGTTAGTGTTGAAAAACCACTTTTCGCACTTGTGTTAGTGTTGAAAAACCACTTTTCGCACTTGTGTTGGTGCAGGAAACCACTTTTGCACTTGTATTAGTGTGGAAAAACCACTTTTTGCACTTGTGATAGTGTTGAAAAACGACTTTTCGCACTTGTGTTAGTGTTGAAAAACCACTTTCCGCACTTGTGTTGGTGCAGGAAACCACTTTTGCACTTGTATTAGTGTTGAAAAACCACTTTTCGCACTTGTGTTAGTGTTGATAAACCACTTTTCGCACTTGTGTTAGTGTTGAAAAACCACTTTTCGCACTTGTGTTAGTGTTGAAAAACCACTTTTCGCACTTGTGTTAGTGTTGAAAAACCACTTTTCGCACTTGTGTTGGTGCAGGAAACCACTTTTGCACTTGTATTAGTGTGGAAAAACCACTTTTCGCACTTGTGTTACTGTTGAAAAACCACTTTTCGCACTTGTGTTGGTGCAGGAAACCACTTTTGCACTTGTATTAGTGTGGAAAAAACACTTTTTGCACATGTGATAGTGTTGAAAAACCACTTTTCGCACTTGTGTTAGTGTTGAAAAACCACTTTTCGCAATTGTGTTGGTGCAGGAAACCACTTTTGCACTTGTATTAGTGTGGAAAAAACACTTTTTGCACTTGTGATAGTGTTGAAAAACCACATTTCGCACTTGTGTTAGTGTCGAAAAACCACTTTTCGCACTTGTGTTGGTGCAGGAAACCACTTTTGCACTTGTATTAGAGTGGAAAAACCACTTTTTGCACTTGTGTTAGTGTGGAAAAACCACTTTTCGCACTTGTGTTAGTGTTGAAAAACCACTTTTCGCACTTGTATTAGTGTTGAAAAACCACTTTTCGCACTTGTGTTGGTGCAGGAAACCACTTTTGCACTTGTATTAGTGTGGAAAAACCACTTTTTGCACTTGTGATAGTGTTGAAAAACCACTTTTCGCACTTGTGTTAGTGTTGAAAAACCACTTTTCGCACTTGTGTTAGTGTTGAAAAACCACTTTTCGCACTTGTGTTAGTGTTGAAAAACCACTTTTCGCACTTGTGTTAGTGTTGAAAAACCACTTTTCGCACTTGTGTTAGTGTTGAAAAACCACTTTTCGCACTTGTGTTGGTGCAGGAAACCACTTTTGCACTTGTATTAGTGTGGAAAAACCACTTTTTGCACTTGTGTTAGTGTTGAAAAACCACTTTTCGCACTTGTGTTAGTGTTGAAAAACCACTTTTCGCACTTGTGTTAGTGTTGAAAAACCACTTTTCGCACTTGTGTTAGTGTTGAAAAACCACTTTTCGCACTTGTGTTAGTGTTGAAAAACCACTTTTCGCACTTGTGTTGGTGCAGGAAACCACTTTTGCACATGTATTAGTGTGGAAAAACCACTTTTCGCACTTGTGTTAGTGTTGAAAAACCACTTTTCGCACTTGTGTTGGTGCAGGAAAACCACTTTTGCACTTGTATTAGTGCGGAAAAAACACTTTTTGCACTTGTGATAGTGTTGAAAAACCACTTTTCGCACTTGTGTTAGTGTTGAAAAACCACTTTTCGCACTTGTATTAGTGTTGAAAAACCACTTTTTGCACTTGTGTTGGTGCAGGAAACCACTTTTGCACTTGTATTAGTGTGGAAAAAAAACCCTTTTTGCACTTGTGTTAGTGCTGAAAAACCACTTTTCGCACTTGTGTTAGTGTTGAAAAACCACTTTTCGCACTTGTGTTGGTGCAGGAAACCACTTTTGCACTTGTATTAGTGTGGAAAAAACACTTTTTGCACTTGTGATAGTGTTGAAAAACCACTTTTCGCACTTGTGATAGTGTTGAAAAACCACTTTTGCACTTGTGTTAGTGCAGGAAACCACTTTTCGCACTTGTGTTAGTGTTGAAAAACCACTTTTCGCACTTGTGATAGTGTTGAAAAACTACTTTTCACACTTGTGTTAGTGTTGAAAAACCACTTTTCGCACTTGTGTTGATGCAGGAAACCACTTTTGCACTTGTATTAGTGTGGAAAACCCACTTTTCGCACTTGTGTTAGTGTTGAAAAACCACTTTTCGCACTTGTGTTGGTGCAGGAAACCACTTTTGCACTTGTATTAGTGTGGAAAAAACACTTTTTGCACTTGTGTTAGTGTTGAAAAACCACTTTTCACACTTGTGTTAGTGTTGAAAAACCACTTTTCGCACTTGTGTTAGTGTTGAAAAACCACTTTTCGCACTTGTGTTAGTGTTGAAAAACCACTTTTTGCACTTGTGTTGGTGCAGGAAACCACTTTTGCACTTGTATTAGTGTGGAAAAACCACTTTTCGCACTTGTGTTACTGTTGAAAAACCACTTTTCGCACTTGTGTTGGTGCAGGAAACCACTTTTGCACTTGTATTAGTGTGGAAAAAACACTTTTTGCACATGTGATAGTGTTGAAAAACCACTTTTCGCACTTGTGTTAGTGTGTAAAACCACTTTTCGCAATTGTGTTGGTGCAGGAAACCACTTTTGCACTTGTATTAGAGTGGAAAAACCACTTTTTGCACTTGTGTTAGTGTGGAAAAACCACTTTTCGCACTTGGGTTAGTGTTGAAAAACCACTTTTCGCACTTGTATTAGTGTTGAAAAACCACTTTTCGCACTTGTGTTGGTGCAGGAAACCACTTTTGCACTTGTATTAGTGTGGAAAAACCACTTTTTGCACTTGTGATAGTGTTGAAAAACCACTTTTCACACTTGTGTTAGTGTTGAAAAACCACTTTCCGCACTTGTGTTGGTGCAGGAAACCACTTTTACACTTGTAATAGTGTTGAAAAACCACTTTGCGCACTTGTGTTAGTGTTGAAAAACCACTTTTCGCACTTGTGTTAGTGTTGAAAAACCACTTTTCGCACTTGTGTTAGTGTTGAAAAACCACTTTTCGCACTTGTGTTAGTGTTGAAAAACCACTTTTCGCACTTGTGTTGGTGCAGAAAACCACTTTTGCACTTGTATTAGTGTGGAAAAACCACTTTTCGCACTTGTGTTAGTGTTGAAAAACCACTTTTCGCACTTGTGTTGGTGCAGGAAAACCACTTTTGCACTTGTATTAGTGGGGAAAAAACACTTTTTGCACTTGTGATAGTGTTGAAAAACCACTTTTCGCACTTGTGTTAGTGTTGAAAAACCACTTTTCGCACTTGTGTTAGTGTTGAAAAACCACTTTTCGCACTTGTGTTGGTGCAGGAAACCACTTTTGCACTTGTATTAGTGTGGAAAAAACCACTTTTTGCACTTGTGTTAGTGTTGAAAAACCACTTTTCGCACTTGTGTTAGTGTTGAAAAACCACTTTTCGCACTTGTGTTGGTGCAGGAAACCACTTTTGCACTTGTATTAGTGTGGAAAAAACACTTTTTGCACTTGTGATAGTGTTGAAAAACCACTTTTCGCACTTGTGATAGTGTTGAAAAACCACTTTTGCACTTGTGTTAGTGCAGGAAACTACTTTTCGCACTTGTGTTAGTGTTGAAAAACCACTTTTCGCACTTGTGATAGTGTTGAAAAACCACTTTTCGCACTTGTGTTGGTGCAGGAAACCACTTTTGCACTTGTATTAGTGTGGAAAAAACACTTTTTGCACTTGTGATAGTGTTGAAAAAGCACTTTTCGCACTTTTGTTAGTGTTGAAAAACCACTTTTCGCACTTGTGTTGGTGCAGGAACCACTTTTGCACTTGTATTAGTGTGGAAAAAACACTTTTCGCACTTGTGTTAGTGTTGAAAAACCACTTTTCGCACTTGTGTTAGTGTTGAAAAACCACTTTTCGCACTTGTGTTGGTGCAGGAAACCACTTTTGCACTTGTATTAGTGTGGAAAAAACACTTTTTGCACTTGTGATAGTGTTGATAAACCACTTTTCGCACTTGTGTTAGTGTTGAAAAACCACTTTTTGCACTTCTGTTGGTGCAGGCAACCACTTTTGCACTTGTATTAGTGTGGAAAAACCACTTTTCGCACTTGTGTTAGTGTTGAAAAACACTTTTCGCACTTGTGTTAGTGTTGAAAAACCACTTTTCGCACTTGTGTTGGTGCAGGAAACCACTTTTGCACTTGTATTAGTGTGGAAAAACCACTTTTTGCACTTGTGTTAGTGTTGAAAAACCACTTTTCACACTTGTGTTGGTGCACGAAACCACTTTTGCACTTGTATTAGTGTGGAAAAAACACTTTTCGCACCTGTGTTAGTGTTGAAAAACCACTTTTCACACTTGTGTTAGTGTTGAAAAACCACTTTTCGCACTTGTTTTAGTGTTGAAAAACCCCTTTTCGCACTTGTGTTGGTGCAGGAAACCACTTTTGCACTTGTATTAGTGTGGAAAAACCACTTTTTGCACTTGTGATAGTGTTGAAAAACCACTTTTCGCACTTGTGTTAGTGTTGAAAAACCACTTTTCGCACTTGTGTTAGTGTTGAAAAACCACTTTTCGCACTTGTGTTAGTGTTGAAAAACCACTTTTCGCACTTGTGCTAGTGTTGAAAAACCACTTTTCGCACTTGTGTTGGTGCAGGAAACCACTTTTGCACATGTATTAGTGTGGAAAAATCACTTTTCGCACTTGTGTTAGTGTTGAAAAACCACTTTTCGCACTTGTGTTGGTGCAGGAAAACCACTTTTGCACTTGTATTAGTGCGGAAAAAACACTTTTTGCACTTGTGATAGTGTTGAAAAACCACTTTTCGCACTTGTGTTAGTGTTGAAAAACCACTTTTCGCACTTGTGTTAGTGTTGAAAAACCACTTTTCGCACTTGTGTTGGTGCAGGAAACCACTTTTGCACTTGTATTAGTGTGGAAAAAACCACTTTTTGCACTTGTGTTAGTGTTGAAAAACCACTTTTCGCACTTGTGTTGGTGCAGGAAACCACTTTTGCACTTGTATTAGTGTGGAAAAAACATTTTTGCACTTGTGATAGTGTTGAAAAACCACTTTTCGCACTTGTGATAGTGTTGAAAACCACTTTTGCACTTGTGTTAGTGCAGGAAACTACTTTTCACACTTGTGTTAGTGTTGAAAAACCACTTTTCGCACTTGTGTTGATGCAGGAAACCACTTTTGCACTTGTATTAGTGTGGAAAACCCACTTTTCGCACTTGTGTTAGTGTTGAAAAACCACTTTTCGCACTTGTGTTGGTGCAGGAAACCACTTTTGCACTTGTATTAGTGTGGAAAAACCACTTTTCGCACTTGTGTTACTGTTGAAAAACCACTTTTCGCACTTGTGTTGGTGCAGGAAACCACTTTTGCACTTGTATTAGTGTGGAAAAAACACTTTTTGCACATGTGATAGTGTTGAAAAACCACTTTTCGCACTTGTGTTAGTGTTGAAAAACCACTTTTCACACTTGTGTTAGTGTTGAAAAACCACTTTTCGCACTTGTGTTAGTGTTGAAAAACCACTTTTCGCACTTGTGTTAGTGTTGAAAAACCACTTTTTGCACTTGTGTTGGTGCAGGAAACCACTTTTGCACTTGTATTAGTGTGGAAAAACCACTTTTCGCACTTGTGTTACTGTTGAAAAACCACTTTTCGCACTTGTGTTGGTGCAGGAAACCACTTTTGCACTTGTATTAGTGTGGAAAAAACACTTTTTGCACATGTGATAGTGTTGAAAAACCACTTTTCGCACTTGTGTTAGTGTTGAAAAACCACTTTTCGCAATTGTGTTGGTGCAGGAAACCACTTTTGCACTTGTATTAGAGTGGAAAAACCACTTTTTGCACTTGTGTTAGTGTGGAAAAACCACTTTTCGCACTTGGGTTAGTGTTGAAAAACCACTTTTCGCACTTGTATTAGTGTTGAAAAACCACTTTTCGCACTTGTGTTGGTGCAGGAAACCACTTTTGCACTTGTATTAGTGTGGAAAAACCACTTTTTGCACTTGTGATAGTGTTGAAAAACCACTTTTCACACTTGTGTTAGTGTTGAAAAACCACTTTCCGCACTTGTGTTGGTGCAGGAAACCACTTTTACACTTGTATTAGTGTTGAAAAACCACTTTTCGCACTTGTGTTAGTGTTGAAAAACCACTTTTCGCACTTGTGTTAGTGTTGAAAAACCACTTTTCGCACTTGTGTTAGTGTTGAAAAACCACTTTTCGCACTTGTGTTAGTGTTGAAAAACCACTTTTCGCACTTGTGTTGGTGCAGAAAACCACTTTTGCACTTGTATTAGTGTGGAAAAACCACTTTTCGCACTTGTGTTAGTGTTGAAAAACCACTTTTCGCACTTGTGTTGGTGCAGGAAAACCACTTTTGCACTTGTATTAGTGGGGAAAAAACACTTTTTGCACTTGTGATAGTGTTGAAAAACCACTTTTCGCACTTGTGTTAGTGTTGAAAAACCACTTTTCGCACTTGTGTTAGTGTTGAAAAACCACTTTTCGCACTTGTGTTGGTGCAGGAAACCACTTTTGCACTTGTGTTAGTGCAGGAAACCACTTTTCGCACTTGTGTTAGTGTTGAAAAACCACTTTTCGCACTTGTGATAGTGTTGAAAAACCACTTTTCGCACTTGTGTTGGTGCAGGAAACCACTTTTGCACTTGTATTAGTGTGGAAAAAACACTTTTTGCACTTGTGATAGTGTTGAAAACGCACTTTTCGCACTTTTGTTAGTGTTGAAAAACCACTTTTCGCACTTGTGTTGGTGCAGGAACCACTTTTGCACTTGTATTAGTGTGGAAAAAACACTTTTCGCACTTGTGTTAGTGTTGAAAAACCACTTTTCGCACTTGTGTTAGTGTTGAAAAACCACTTTTCGCACTTGTGTTGGTGCAGGAAACCACTTTTGCACTTGTATTAGTGTGGAAAAAACACTTTTTGCACTTGTGATAGTGTTGAAAAACCACTTTTCGCACTTGTGTTAGTGTTGAAAAACCACTTTTCGCACTTGTGTTAGTGTTGAAAAACCACTTTTCGCACTTGTGTTGGTGCAGGAAACCACTTTTGCACTTGTATTAGTGTGGAAAAAAAACCCTTTTTGCACTTGTGTTAGTGTTGAAAAACCACTTTTCGCACTTGTGTTAGTGTTGAAAAACCACTTTTCGCACTTGTGTTGGTGCAGGAAACCACTTTTGCACTTGTATTAGTGTGGAAAAACCACTTTTCGCACTTGTGTTAGTGTTGAAAAACCACTTTTCGCACTTGTGTTAGTGTTGAAAAACCACTTTTCGCACTTGTGTTGGTGCAGGAAACCACTTTTGCACTTGTATTAGTGTGGAAAAACCACTTTTTGCACTTGTGATAGTGTTGAAAAACGACTTTTCGCACTTGTGTTAGTGTTGAAAAACCACTTTCCGCACTTGTGTTGGTGCAGGAAACCACTTTTGCACTTGTATTAGTGTTGAAAAACCACTTTTCGCACTTGTGTTAGTGTTGAAAAACCACTTTTCGCACTTGTGTTAGTGTTGAAAAACCACTTTTCGCACTTGTGTTAGTGTTGAAAAACCACTTTTCGCACTTGTGTTAGTGTTGAAAAACCACTTTTCGCACTTGTGTTGGTGCAGGAAACCACTTTTGCACTTGTATTAGTGTGGAAAAACCACTTTTCGCACTTGTGTTACTGTTGAAAAACCACTTTTCGCACTTGTGTTGGTGCAGGAAACCACTTTTGCACTTGTATTAGTGTGGAAAAAACACTTTTTGCACATGTGATAGTGTTGAAAAACCACTTTTCGCACTTGTGTTAGTGTTGAAAAACCACTTTTCGCAATTGTGTTGGTGCAGGAAACCACTTTTGCACTTGTATTAGTGTGGAAAAAACACTTTTTGCACTTGTGATAGTGTTGAAAAACCACATTTCGCACTTGTGTTAGTGTCGAAAAACCACTTTTCGCACTTGTGTTGGTGCAGGAAACCACTTTTGCACTTGTATTAGAGTGGAAAAACCACTTTTTGCACTTGTGTTAGTGTGGAAAAACCACTTTTCGCACTTGTGTTAGTGTTGAAAAACCACTTTTCGCACTTGTATTAGTGTTGAAAAACCACTTTTCGCACTTGTGTTGGTGCAGGAAACCACTTTTGCACTTGTATTAGTGTGGAAAAACCACTTTTTGCACTTGTGATAGTGTTGAAAAACCACTTTTCGCACTTGTGTTAGTGTTGAAAAACCACTTTTCGCACTTGTGTTAGTGTTGAAAAACCACTTTTCGCACTTGTGTTAGTGTTGAAAAACCACTTTTCGCACTTGTGTTAGTGTTGAAAAACCACTTTTCGCACTTGTGTTAGTGTTGAAAAACCACTTTTCGCACTTGTGTTGGTGCAGGAAACCACTTTTGCACTTGTATTAGTGTGGAAAAACCACTTTTTGCACTTGTGTTAGTGTTGAAAAACCACTTTTCGCACTTGTGTTAGTGTTGAAAAACCACTTTTCGCACTTGTGTTAGTGTTGAAAAACCACTTTTCGCACTTGTGTTAGTGTTGAAAAACCACTTTTCGCACTTGTGTTAGTGTTGAAAAACCACTTTTCGCACTTGTGTTGGTGCAGGAAACCACTTTTGCACATGTATTAGTGTGGAAAAACCACTTTTCGCACTTGTGTTAGTGTTGAAAAACCACTTTTCGCACTTGTGTTGGTGCAGGAAAACCACTTTTGCACTTGTATTAGTGCGGAAAAAACACTTTTTGCACTTGTGATAGTGTTGAAAAACCACTTTTCGCACTTGTGTTAGTGTTGAAAAACCACTTTTCGCACTTGTATTAGTGTTGAAAAACCACTTTTTGCACTTGTGTTGGTGCAGGAAACCACTTTTGCACTTGTATTAGTGTGGAAAAAAAACCCTTTTTGCACTTGTGTTAGTGTTGAAAAACCACTTTTCGCACTTGTGTTAGTGTTGAAAAACCACTTTTCGCACTTGTGTTGGTGCAGGAAACCACTTTTGCACTTGAATTAGTGTGGAAAAAACACTTTTTGCACTTGTGATAGTGTTGAAAAACCACTTTTCGCACTTGTGATAGTGTTGAAAAACCACTTTTGCACTTGTGTTAGTGCAGGAAACCACTTTTCGCACTTGTGTTAGTGTTGAAAAACCACTTTTCGCACTTGTGATAGTGTTGAAAAACTACTTTTCACACTTGTGTTAGTGTTGAAAAACCACTTTTCGCACTTGTGTTGATGCAGGAAACCACTTTTGCACTTGTATTAGTGTGGAAAACCCACTTTTCGCACTTGTGTTAGTGTTGAAAAACCACTTTTCGCACTTGTGTTGGTGCAGGAAACCACTTTTGCACTTGTATTAGTGTGGAAAAAACACTTTTTGCACTTGTGTTAGTGTTGAAAAACCACTTTTCACACTTGTGTTAGTGTTGAAAAACCACTTTTCGCACTTGTGTTAGTGTTGAAAAACCACTTTTCGCACTTGTGTTAGTGTTGAAAAACCACTTTTTGCACTTGTGTTGGTGCAGGAAACCACTTTTGCACTTGTATTAGTGTGGAAAAACCACTTTTCGCACTTGTGTTACTGTTGAAAAACCACTTTTCGCACTTGTGTTGGTGCAGGAAACCACTTTTGCACTTGTATTAGTGTGGAAAAAACACTTTTTGCACATGTGATAGTGTTGAAAAACCACTTTTCGCACTTGTGTTAGTGTGTAAAACCACTTTTCGCAATTGTGTTGGTGCAGGAAACCACTTTTGCACTTGTATTAGAGTGGAAAAACCACTTTTTGCACTTGTGTTAGTGTGGAAAAACCACTTTTCGCACTTGGGTTAGTGTTGAAAAACCACTTTTCGCACTTGTATTAGTGTTGAAAAACCACTTTTCGCACTTGTGTTGGTGCAGGAAACCACTTTTGCACTTGTATTAGTGTGGAAAAACCACTTTTTGCACTTGTGATAGTGTTGAAAAACCACTTTTCACACTTGTGTTAGTGTTGAAAAACCACTTTCCGCACTTGTGTTGGTGCAGGAAACCACTTTTACACTTGTAATAGTGTTGAAAAACCACTTTGCGCACTTGTGTTAGTGTTGAAAAACCACTTTTCGCACTTGTGTTAGTGTTGAAAAACCACTTTTCGCACTTGTGTTAGTGTTGAAAAACCACTTTTCGCACTTGTGTTAGTGTTGAAAAACCACTTTTCGCACTTGTGTTGGTGCAGAAAACCACTTTTGCACTTGTATTAGTGTGGAAAAACCACTTTTCGCACTTGTGTTAGTGTTGAAAAACCACTTTTCGCACTTGTGTTGGTGCAGGAAAACCACTTTTGCACTTGTATTAGTGGGGAAAAAACACTTTTTGCACTTGTGATAGTGTTGAAAAACCACTTTTCGCACTTGTGTTAGTGTTGAAAAACCACTTTTCGCACTTGTGTTAGTGTTGAAAAACCACTTTTCGCACTTGTGTTGGTGCAGGAAACCACTTTTGCACTTGTATTAGTGTGGAAAAAACCACTTTTTGCACTTGTGTTAGTGTTGAAAAACCACTTTTCGCACTTGTGTTAGTGTTGAAAAACCACTTTTCGCACTTGTGTTGGTGCAGGAAACCACTTTTGCACTTGTATTAGTGTGGAAAAAACACTTTTTGCACTTGTGATAGTGTTGAAAAACCACTTTTCGCACTTGTGATAGTGTTGAAAAACCACTTTTGCACTTGTGTTAGTGCAGGAAACTACTTTTCGCACTTGTGTTAGTGTTGAAAAACCACTTTTCGCACTTGTGATAGTGTTGAAAAATCACTTTTCGCACTTGTGTTGGTGCAGGAAACCACTTTTGCACTTGTATTAGTGTGGAAAAAACACTTTTTGCACTTGTGATAGTGTTGAAAAAGCACTTTTCGCACTTTTGTTAGTGTTGAAAAACCACTTTTCGCACTTGTGTTGGTGCAGGAACCACTTTTGCACTTGTATTAGTGTGGAAAAAACACTTTTCGCACTTGTGTTAGTGTTGAAAAACCACTTTTCGCACTTGTGTTAGTGTTGAAAAACCACTTTTCGCACTTGTGTTGGTGCAGGAAACCACTTTTGCACTTGTATTAGTGTGGAAAAAACACTTTTTGCACTTGTGATAGTGTTGATAAACCACTTTTCGCACTTGTGTTAGTGTTGAAAAACCACTTTTTGCACTTCTGTTGGTGCAGGCAACCACTTTTGCACTTGTATTAGTGTGGAAAAACCACTTTTCGCACTTGTGTTAGTGTTGAAAAACACTTTTCGCACTTGTGTTAGTGTTGAAAAACCACTTTTCGCACTTGTGTTGGTGCAGGAAACCACTTTTGCACTTGTATTAGTGTGGAAAAACCACTTTTTGCACTTGTGTTAGTGTTGAAAAACCACTTTTCACACTTGTGTTGGTGCAGGAAACCACTTTTGCACTTGTATTAGTGTGGAAAAAACACTTTTCGCACCTGTGTTAGTGTTGAAAAACCACTTTTCACACTTGTGTTAGTGTTGAAAAACCACTTTTCGCACTTGTTTTAGTGTTGAAAAACCCCTTTTCGCACTTGTGTTGGTGCAGGAAACCACTTTTGCACTTGTATTAGTGTGGAAAAACCACTTTTTGCACTTGTGATAGTGTTGAAAAACCACTTTTCGCACTTGTGTTAGTGTTGAAAAACCACTTTTCGCACTTGTGTTAGTGTTGAAAAACCACTTTTCGCACTTGTGTTAGTGTTGAAAAACCACTTTTCGCACTTGTGCTAGTGTTGAAAAACCACTTTTCGCACTTGTGTTGGTGCAGGAAACCACTTTTGCACATGTATTAGTGTGGAAAAATCACTTTTCGCACTTGTGTTAGTGTTGAAAAACCACTTTTCGCACTTGTGTTGGTGCAGGAAAACCACTTTTGCACTTGTATTAGTGCGGAAAAAACACTTTTTGCACTTGTGATAGTGTTGAAAAACCACTTTTCGCACTTGTGTTAGTGTTGAAAAACCACTTTTCGCACTTGTGTTAGTGTTGAAAAACCACTTTTCGCACTTGTGTTGGTGCAGGAAACCACTTTTGCACTTGTATTAGTGTGGAAAAAACCACTTTTTGCACTTGTGTTAGTGTTGAAAAACCACTTTTCGCACTTGTGTTGGTGCAGGAAACCACTTTTGCACTTGTATTAGTGTGGAAAAAACACTTTTTGCACTTGTGATAGTGTTGAAAAACCACTTTTCGCACTTGTGATAGTGTTGAAAACCACTTTTGCACTTGTGTTAGTGCAGGAAACCACTTTTCGCACTTGTGTTAGTGTTGAAAAACCACTTTTCGCACTTGTGATAGTGTTGAAAAACTACTTTTCACACTTGTGTTAGTGTTGAAAAACCACTTTTCGCACTTGTGTTGATGCAGGAAACCACTTTTGCACTTGTATTAGTGTGGAAAATCCACTTTTCGCACTTGTGTTAGTGTTGAAAAACCACTTTTCGCACTTGTGTTGGTGCAGGAAACCACTTTTGCACTTGTATTAGTGTGGAAAAACCACTTTTCGCACTTGTGTTACTGTTGAAAAACCACTTTTCGCACTTGTGTTGGTGCAGGAAACCACTTTTGCACTTGTATTAGTGTGGAAAAAACACTTTTTGCACATGTGATAGTGTTGAAAAACCACTTTTCGCACTTGTGTTAGTGTTGAAAAACCACTTTTCACACTTGTGTTAGTGTTGAAAAACCACTTTTCGCACTTGTGTTAGTGTTGAAAAACCACTTTTCGCACTTGTGTTAGTGTTGAAAAACCACTTTTTGCACTTGTGTTGGTGCAGGAAACCACTTTTGCACTTGTATTAGTGTGGAAAAACCACTTTTCGCACTTGTGTTACTGTTGAAAAACCACTTTTCGCACTTGTGTTGGTGCAGGAAACCACTTTTGCACTTGTATTAGTGTGGAAAAAACACTTTTTGCACATGTGATAGTGTTGAAAAACCACTTTTCGCACTTGTGTTAGTGTTGAAAAACCACTTTTCGCAATTGTGTTGGTGCAGGAAACCACTTTTGCACTTGTATTAGAGTGGAAAAACCACTTTTTGCACTTGTGTTAGTGTGGAAAAACCACTTTTCGCACTTGGGTTAGTGTTGAAAAACCACTTTTCGCACTTGTATTAGTGTTGAAAAACCACTTTTCGCACTTGTGTTGGTGCAGGAAACCACTTTTGCACTTGTATTAGTGTGGAAAAACCACTTTTTGCACTTGTGATAGTGTTGAAAAACCACTTTTCACACTTGTGTTAGTGTTGAAAAACCACTTTCCGCACTTGTGTTGGTGCAGGAAACCACTTTTACACTTGTATTAGTGTTGAAAAACCACTTTTCGCACTTGTGTTAGTGTTGAAAAACCACTTTTCGCACTTGTGTTAGTGTTGAAAAACCACTTTTCGCACTTGTGTTAGTGTTGAAAAACCACTTTTCGCACTTGTGTTAGTGTTGAAAAACCACTTTTCGCACTTGTGTTGGTGCAGAAAACCACTTTTGCACTTGTATTAGTGTGGAAAAACCACTTTTCGCACTTGTGTTAGTGTTGAAAAACCACTTTTCGCACTTGTGTTGGTGCAGGAAAACCACTTTTGCACTTGTATTAGTGGGGAAAAAACACTTTTTGCACTTGTGATAGTGTTGAAAAACCACTTTTCGCACTTGTGTTAGTGTTGAAAAACCACTTTTCGCACTTGTGTTAGTGTTGAAAAACCACTTTTCGCACTTGTGTTGGTGCAGGAAACCACTTTTGCACTTGTATTAGTGTGGAAAAAACCACTTTTTGCACTTGTGTTAGTGTTGAAAAACCACTTTTCGCACTTGTGTTAGTGTTGAAAAACCACTTTTCGCACTTGTGTTGGTGCAGGAAACCACTTTTGCACTTGTATTAGTGTGGAAAAAACACTTTTTGCACTTGTGATAGTGTTGAAAAACCACTTTTCGCACTTGTGATAGTGTTGAAAAACCACTTTTGCACTTGTGTTAGTGCAGGAAACCACTTTTCGCACTTGTGTTAGTGTTGAAAAACCACTTTTCGCACTTGTGATAGTGTTGAAAAACCACTTTTCGCACTTGTGTTGGTGCAGGAAACCACTTTTGCACTTGTATTAGTGTGGAAAAAACACTTTTTGCACTTGTGATAGTGTTGAAAACGCACTTTTCGCACTTTTGTTAGTGTTGAAAAACCACTTTTCGCACTTGTGTTGGTGCAGGAACCACTTTTGCACTTGTATTAGTGTGGAAAAAACACTTTTCGCACTTGTGTTAGTGTTGAAAAACCACTTTTCGCACTTGTGTTAGTGTTGAAAAACCACTTTTCGCACTTGTGTTGGTGCAGGAAACCACTTTTGCACTTGTATTAGTGTGGAAAAAACACTTTTTGCACTTGTGATAGTGTTGAAAAACCACTTTTCGCACTTGTGTTAGTGTTGAAAAACCACTTTTCGCACTTGTGTTAGTGTTGAAAAACCACTTTTCGCACTTGTGTTGGTGCAGGAAACCACTTTTGCACTTGTATTAGTGTGGAAAAAAACCCCTTTTTGCACTTGTGTTAGTGTTGAAAAACCACTTTTCGCACTTGTGTTAGTGTTGAAAAACCACTTTTCGCACTTGTGTTGGTGCAGGAAACCACTTTTGCACTTGTCTTAGAGTGGAAAAAACACTTTTTGCACTTGTGATAGTGTTGAAAAACCACTTTTCGCACTTGTGATAGTGTTGAAAAACCACTTTTGCACTTGTGTTAGTGCAGGAAACCACTTTTCGCACTTGTGTTAGTGTTGAAAAACCACTTTTCGCACTTGTGATAGTGTTGAAAAACTACTTTTCACACTTGTGTTAGTGTTGAAAAACCACTTTTCGCACTTGTGTTGATGCAGGAAACCACTTTTGCACTTGTATTAGTGTGGAAAACCCACTTTTCGCACTTGTGTTAGTGTTGAAAAACCACTTTTCGCACTTGTGTTGGTGCAGGAAACCACTTTTGCACTTGTATTAGTGTGGAAAAAACACTTTTTGCACTTGTGTTAGTGTTGAAAAACCACTTTTCACACTTGTGTTAGTGTTGAAAAACCACTTTTCGCACTTGTGTTAGTGTTGAAAAACCACTTTTCGCACTTGTGTTAGTGTTGAAAAACCACTTTTTGCACTTGTGTTGGTGCAGGAAACCACTTTTGCACTTGTATTAGTGTGGAAAAACCACTTTTCGCACTTGTGTTACTGTTGAAAAACCACTTTTCGCACTTGTGTTGGTGCAGGAAACCACTTTTGCACTTGTATTAGTGTGGAAAAAACACTTTTTGCACATGTGATAGTGTTGAAAAACCACTTTTCGCACTTGTGTTAGTGTTGAAAAACCACTTTTCGCAATTGTGTTGGTGCAGGAAACCACTTTTGCACTTGTATTAGAGTGGAAAAACCACTTTTTGCACTTGTGTTAGTGTGGAAAAACCACTTTTCGCACTTGGGTTAGTGTTGAAAAACCACTTTTCGCACTTGTATTAGTGTTGAAACACCACTTTTCGCACTTGTGTTGGTGCAGGAAACCACTTTTGCACTTGTATTAGTGTGGAAAAACCACTTTTTGCACTTGTGATAGTGTTGAAAAACCACTTTTCACACTTGTGTTAGTGTTGAAAAACCACTTTCCGCACTTGTGTTGGTGCAGGAAACCACTTTCACACTTGTATTAGTGTTGAAAAACCACTTTTCGCACTTGTGTTAGTGTTGAAAAACCACTTTTCGCACTTGTGTTAGTGTTGAAAAACCACTTTTCGCACTTGTGTTAGTGTTGAAAAACCACTTTTCGCACTTGTGTTAGTGTTGAAAAACCACTTTTCGCACTTGTGTTGGTGCAGGAAACCACTTTTGCACTTGTATTAGTGTGGAAAAAACACTTTTTGCACATGTGATAGTGTTGAAAAACCACTTTTCGCACTTGTGTTAGTGTTGAAAAACCACTTTTCGCAATTGTGTTGGTGCAGGAAACCACTTTTGCACTTGTATTAGAGTGGAAAAACCACTTTTTGCACTTGTGTTAGTGTGGAAAAACCACTTTTCGCACTTGGGTTAGTGTTGAAAAACCACTTTTCGCACTTGTATTAGTGTTGAAACACCACTTTTCGCACTTGTGTTGGTGCAGGAAACCACTTTTGCACTTGTATTAGTGTGGAAAAACCACTTTTTGCACTTGTGATAGTGTTGAAAAACCACTTTTCACACTTGTGTTAGTGTTGAAAAACCACTTTCCGCACTTGTGTTGGTGCAGGAAACCACTTTCACACTTGTATTAGTGTTGAAAAACCACTTTTCGCACTTGTGTTAGTGTTGAAAAACCACTTTTCGCACTTGTGTTAGTGTTGAAAAACCACTTTTCGCACTTGTGTTGGTGCAGAAAACCACTTTTGCACTTGTATTAGTGTGGAAAAACCACTTTTCGCACTTGTGTTAGTGTTGAAAAACCACTTTTCGCACTTGTGTTGGTGCAGGAAAACCACTTTTGCACTTGTATTAGTGGGGAAAAAACACTTTTTGCACTTGTGATAGTGTTGAAAAACCACTTTTCGCACTTGTGTTAGTGTTGAAAAACCACTTTTCGCACTTGTGTTAGTGTTGAAAAACCACTTTTCGCACTTGTGTTGGTGCAGGAAACCACTTTTGCACTTGTATTAGTGTGGAAAAAACCACTTTTTGCACTTGTGTTAGTGTTGAAAAACCACTTTTCGCACTTGTGTTAGTGTTGAAAAACCACTTTTCGCACTTGTGTTGGTGCAGGAGACCACTTTTGCACTTGTATTAGTGTGGAAAAAACACTTTTTGCACTTGTGATAGTGTTGAAAAACCACTTTTCGCACTTGTGATAGTGTTGAAAAACCACTTTTGCACTTGTGTTAGTGCAGGAAACCACTTTTCGCACTTGTGTTAGTGTTGAAAAACCACTTTTCGCACTTGTGATAGTGTTGAAAAACCACTTTTCGCACTTGTGTTGGTGCAGGAAACCACTTTTGCACTTGTATTAGTGTGGAAAAAACACTTTTTGCACTTGTGATAGTGTTGAAAAAGCACTTTTCGCACTTTTGTTAGTGTTGAAAAACCACTTTTCGCACTTGTGTTGGTGCAGGAAACCACTTTTGCACTTGTATTAGTGTGGAAAAAACACTTTTTGCACTTGTGATAGTGTTGAAAACGCACTTTTCGCACTTTTGTTAGTGTTGAAAAACCACTTTTCGCAATTGTGTTGGTGCAGGAACCACTTTTGCACTTGTATTAGTGTGGAAAAAACACTTTTCGCACTTGTGTTAGTGTTGAAAAACCACTTTTCGCACTTGTGTTAGTGTTGAAAAACCACTTTTCGCACTTGTGTTGGTGCAGGAAACCACTTTTGCACTTGTATTAGTGTGGAAAAAACACTTTTTGCACTTGTGATAGTGTTGAAAAACCACTTTTCGCACTTGTGTTAGTGTTGAAAAACCACTTTTCGCACTTGTGTTAGTGTTGAAAAACCACTTTTCGCACTTGTGTTGGTGCAGGAAACCACTTTTGCACTTGTATTAGTGTGGAAAAAAAACCCTTTTTGCACTTGTGTTAGTGTTGAAAAACCACTTTTCGCACTTGTGTTAGTGTTGAAAAACCACTTTTCGCACTTGTGTTGGTGCAGGAAACCACTTTTGCACTTGTCTTAGAGTGGAAAAAACACTTTTTGCACTTGTGATAGTGTTGAAAAACCACTTTTCGCACTTGTGATAGTGTTGAAAAACCACTTTTGCACTTGTGTTAGTGCAGGAAACCACTTTTCGCACTTGTGTTAGTGTTGAAAAACCACTTTTCGCACTTGTGATAGTGTTGAAAAACTACTTTTCACACTTGTGTTAGTGTTGAAAAACCACTTTTCGCACTTGTGTTGATGCAGGAAACCACTTTTGCACTTGTATTAGTGTGGAAAACCCACTTTTCGCACTTGTGTTAGTGTTGAAAAACCACTTTTCGCACTTGTGTTGGTGCAGGAAACCACTTTTGCACTTGTATTAGTGTGGAAAAAACACTTTTTGCACTTGTGTTAGTGTTGAAAAACCACTTTTCGCACTTGTGTTAGTGTTGAAAAACCACTTTTCGCACTTGTGTTAGTGTTGAAAAACCACTTTTCGCACTTGTGTTAGTGTTGAAAAACCACTTTTTGCACTTGTGTTGGTGCAGGAAACCACTTTTGCACTTGTATTAGTGTGGAAAAACCACTTTTCGCACTTGTGTTACTGTTGAAAAACCACTTTTCGCACTTGTGTTGGTGCAGGAAACCACTTTTGCACTTGTATTAGTGTGGAAAAAACACTTTTTGCACATGTGATAGTGTTGAAAAACCACTTTTCGCACTTGTGTTAGTGTTGAAAAACCACTTTTCGCAATTGTGTTGGTGCAGGAAACCACTTTTGCACTTGTATTAGAGTGGAAAAACCACTTTTTGCACTTGTGTTAGTGTGGAAAAACCACTTTTCGCACTTGGGTTAGTGTTGAAAAACCACTTTTCGCACTTGTATTAGTGTTGAAACACCACTTTTCGCACTTGTGTTGGTGCAGGAAACCACTTTTGCACTTGTATTAGTGTGGAAAAACCACTTTTTGCACTTGTGATAGTGTTGAAAAACCACTTTTCACACTTGTGTTAGTGTTGAAAAACCACTTTCCGCACTTGTGTTGGTGCAGGAAACCACTTTCACACTTGTATTAGTGTTGAAAAACCACTTTTCGCACTTGTGTTAGTGTTGAAAAACCACTTTTCGCACTTGTGTTAGTGTTGAAAAACCACTTTTCGCACTTGTGTTGGTGCAGAAAACCACTTTTGCACTTGTATTAGTGTGGAAAAACCACTTTTCGCACTTGTGTTAGTGTTGAAAAACCACTTTTCGCACTTGTGTTGGTGCAGGAAAACCACTTTTGCACTTGTATTAGTGGGGAAAAAACACTTTTTGCACTTGTGATAGTGTTGAAAAACCACTTTTCGCACTTGTGTTAGTGTTGAAAAACCACTTTTCGCACTTGTGTTAGTGTTGAAAAACCACTTTTCGCACTTGTGTTGGTGCAGGAAACCACTTTTGCACTTGTATTAGTGTGGAAAAAACCACTTTTTGCACTTGTGTTAGTGTTGAAAAACCACTTTTCGCACTTGTGTTAGTGTTGAAAAACCACTTTTCGCACTTGTGTTGGTGCAGGAGACCACTTTTGCACTTGTATTAGTGTGGAAAAAACACTTTTTGCACTTGTGATAGTGTTGAAAAACCACTTTTCGCACTTGTGATAGTGTTGAAAAACCACTTTTGCACTTGTGTTAGTGCAGGAAACCACTTTTCGCACTTGTGTTAGTGTTGAAAAACCACTTTTCGCACTTGTGATAGTGTTGAAAAACCACTTTTCGCACTTGTGTTGGTGCAGGAAACCACTTTTGCACTTGTATTAGTGTGGAAAAAACACTTTTTGCACTTGTGATAGTGTTGAAAAAGCACTTTTCGCACTTTTGTTAGTGTTGAAAAACCACTTTTCGCACTTGTGTTGGTGCAGGAACCACTTTTGCACTTGTATTAGTGTGGAAAAAACACTTTTCGCACTTGTGTTAGTGTTGAAAAACCACTTTTCGCACTTGTGTTAGTGTTGAAAAACCACTTTTCGCACTTGTGTTGGTGCAGGAAACCACTTTTGCACTTGTATTAGTGTGGGAAAAACACTTTTTGCACTTGTGATAGTGTTGATAAACCACTTTTCGCACTTGTGTTAGTGTTGAAAAACCACTTTTTGCACTTCTGTTGGTGCAGGCAACCACTTTTGCACTTGTATTAGTGTGGAAAAACCACTTTTCACACTTGTGTTAGTGTTGAAAAACACTTTTCGCACTTGTGTTAGTGTTGAAAAACCACTTTTCGCACTTGTGTTGGTGCAGGAAACCACTTTTGCACTTGTATTAGTGTGGAAAAACCACTTTTTGCACTTGTGTTAGTGTTGAAAAACCACTTTTCACACTTGTGTTGGTGCAGGAAACCACTTTTGCACTTGTATTAGTGTGGAAAAAACACTTTTCGCACCTGTGTTAGTGTTGAAAAACCACTTTTCACACTTGTGTTAGTGTTGAAAAACCACTTTTCGCACTTGTGTTAGTGTTGAAAAACCACTTTTCGCACTTGTGTTGGTGCAGGAAACCACTTTTGCACTTGTATTAGTGTGGAAAAACCACTTTTTGCACTTGTGATAGTGTTGAAAAACCACTTTTCGCACTTGTGTTAGTGTTGAAAAACCACTTTTCGCACTTGTGTTAGTGTTGAAAAACCACTTTTCGCACTTGTGTTAGTGTTGAAAAACCACTTTTCGCACTTGTGTTGGTGCAGGAAACCACTTTTGCACATGTATTAGTGTGGAAAAACCACTTTTCGCACTTGTGTTAGTGTTGAAAAACCACTTTTCGCACTTGTGTTGGTGCAGGAAAACCACTTTTGCACTTGTATTAGTGCGGAAAAAACACTTTTTGCACTTGTGATAGTGTTGAAAAACCACTTTTCGCACTTGTGTTAGTGTTGAAAAACCACTTTTCGCACTTGTGTTAGTGTTGAAAAACCACTTTTCGCACTTGTGTTGGTGCAGGAAACCACTTTTGCACTTGTATTAGTGTGGAAAAAAACCACTTTTTGCACTTGTGTTAGTGTTGAAAAACCACTTTTCGCACTTGTGTTAGTGTTGAAAAACCACTTTTCGCACTTGTGTTGGTGCAGGAAACCACTTTTGCACTTGTATTAGTGTGGAAAAACACCTTTTGCACTTGTGATAGTGTTGAAAAACCACTTTTCGCACTTGTGATAGTGTTGAAAAACCACTTTTGCACTTGTGTTAGTGCAGGAAACCACTTTTCGCACTTGTGTTAGTGTTGAAAAACCACTTTTCGCACTTGTGTTAGTGTTGAAAAACCACTTTTCGCACTTGTGTTGATGCAGGAAACCACTTTTGCACTTGTATTAGTGTGGAAAACCCACTTTTCGCACTTGTGTTAGTGTTGAAAAACCACTTTTCGCACTTGTGATAGTGTTGAAAAACCACTTTTCGCACTTGTGATAGTGTTGAAAAACCACTTTTGCACTTGTGTTAGTGCAGGAAACCACTTTTCGCACTTGTGTTAGTGTTGAAAAACCACTTTTCGCACTTGTGTTAGTGTTGAAAAACCACTTTTCGCACTTGTGATAGTGTTGAAAAACCACTTTTCGCACTTGTGATAGTGTTGAAAAACCACTTTTGCACTTGTGTTAGTGCAGGAAACCACTTTTCGCACTTGTGTTAGTGTTGAAAAACCACTTTTCGCACTTGTGTTAGTGTTGAAAAACCACTTTTCGCACTTGTGTTGATGCAGGAAACCACTTTTGCACTTGTATTAGTGTGGAAAAACCACTTTTCGCACTTGTGTTACTGTTGAAAAACCACTTTTCGCACTTGTGTTGGTGCAGGAAACCACTTTTGCACTTGTATTAGTGTGGAAAAAACACTTTTTGCACATGTGATAGTGTTGAAAAACCACTTTTCGCACTTGTGTTAGTGTTGAAAAACCACTTTTCACACTTGTGTTAGTGTTGAAAAACCACTTTTCGCACTTGTGTTAGTGTTGAAAAACCACTTTTCGCACTTGTGTTAGTGTTGAAAAACCACTTTTTGCACTTGTGTTGGTGCAGGAAACCACTTTTGCACTTGTATTAGTGTGGAAAAACCACTTTTCGCACTTGTGTTACTGTTGAAAAACCACTTTTCGCACTTGTGTTGGTGCAGGAAACCACTTTTGCACTTGTATTAGTGTGGAAAAAACACTTTTTGCACATGTGATAGTGTTGAAAAACCACTTTTCGCACTTGTGTTAGTGTTGAAAAACCACTTTTCGCAATTGTGTTGGTGCAGGAAACCACTTTTGCACTTGTATTAGAGTGGAAAAACCACTTTTTGCACTTGTGTTAGTGTGGAAAAACCACTTTTCGCACTTGGGTTAGTGTTGAAAAACCACTTTTCGCACTTGTATTAGTGTTGATAAACCACTTTTCGCACTTGTGTTGGTGCAGGAAACCACTTTTGCACTTGTATTAGTGTGGAAAAACCACTTTTTGCACTTGTGATAGTGTTGAAAAACCACTTTTTACACTTGTGTTAGTGTTGAAAAACCACTTTCCGCACTTGTGTTGGTGCAGGAAACCACTTTTACACTTGTATTAGTGTTGAAAAACCACTTTTCGCACTTGTGTTAGTGTTGAAAAACCACTTTTCGCACTTGTGTTAGTGTTGAAAAACCACTTTTCGCACTTGTGTTAGTGTTGAAAAACCACTTTTCGCACTTGTGTTAGTGTTGAAAAACCACTTTTCGCACTTGTGTTGGTGCAGGAAACCACTTTTGCACTTGTATTAGTGTGGAAAAAACCACTTTTTGCACTTGTGTTAGTGTTGAAAAACCACTTTTCGCACTTGTGTTAGTGTTGAAAAACCACTTTTCGCACTTGTGTTGGTGCAGGAGACCACTTTTGCACTTGTATTAGTGTGGAAAAAACACTTTTTGCACTTGTGATAGTGTTGAAAAACCACTTTTCGCACTTGTGATAGTGTTGAAAAACCACTTTTGCACTTGTGTTAGTGCAGGAAACCACTTTTCGCACTTGTGTTAGTGTTGAAAAACCACTTTTCGCACTTGTGATAGTGTTGAAAAACCACTTTTCGCACTTGTGTTGGTGCAGGAAACCACTTTTGCACTTGTATTAGTGTGGAAAAAACACTTTTTGCACTTGTGATAGTGTTGAAAAAGCACTTTTCGCACTTTTGTTAGTGTTGAAAAACCACTTTTCGCACTTGTGTTGGTGCAGGAACCACTTTTGCACTTGTATTAGTGTGGAAAAAACACTTTTCGCACTTGTGTTAGTGTTGAAAAACCACTTTTCGCACTTGTGTTAGTGTTGAAAAACCACTTTTCGCACTTGTGTTGGTGCAGGAAACCACTTTTGCACTTGTATTAGTGTGGGAAAAACACTTTTTGCACTTGTGATAGTGTTGATAAACCACTTTTCGCACTTGTGTTAGTGTTGAAAAACCACTTTTTGCACTTCTGTTGGTGCAGGCAACCACTTTTGCACTTGTATTAGTGTGGAAAAACCACTTTTCGCACTTGTGTTAGTGTTGAAAAACACTTTTCGCACTTGTGTTAGTGTTGAAAAACCACTTTTCGCACTTGTGTTGGTGCAGGAAACCACTTTTGCACTTGTATTAGTGTGGAAAAACCACTTTTTGCACTTGTGTTAGTGTTGAAAAACCACTTTTCACACTTGTGTTGGTGCAGGAAACCACTTTTGCACTTGTATTAGTGTGGAAAAAACACTTTTCGCACCTGTGTTAGTGTTGAAAAACCACTTTTCACACTTGTGTTAGTGTTGAAAAACCACTTTTCGCACTTGTGTTAGTGTTGAAAAACCACTTTTCGCACTTGTGTTGGTGCAGGAAACCACTTTTGCACTTGTATTAGTGTGGAAAAACCACTTTTTGCACTTGTGATAGTGTTGAAAAACCACTTTTCGCACTTGTGTTAGTGTTGAAAAACCACTTTTCGCACTTGTGTTAGTGTTGAAAAACCACTTTTCGCACTTGTGTTAGTGTTGAAAAACCACTTTTCGCACTTGTGTTGGTGCAGGAAACCACTTTTGCACATGTATTAGTGTGGAAAAACCACTTTTCGCACTTGTGTTAGTGTTGAAAAACCACTTTTCGCACTTGTGTTGGTGCAGGAAAACCACTTTTGCACTTGTATTAGTGCGGAAAAAACACTTTTTGCACTTGTGATAGTGTTGAAAAACCACTTTTCGCACTTGTGTTAGTGTTGAAAAACCACTTTTCGCACTTGTGTTAGTGTTGAAAAACCACTTTTCGCACTTGTGTTGGTGCAGGAAACCACTTTTGCACTTGTATTAGTGTGGAAAAAAACCACTTTTTGCACTTGTGTTAGTGTTGAAAAACCACTTTTCGCACTTGTGTTAGTGTTGAAAAACCACTTTTCGCACTTGTGTTGGTGCAGGAAACCACTTTTGCACTTGTATTAGTGTGGAAAAACACTTTTTGCACTTGTGATAGTGTTGAAAAACCACTTTTCGCACTTGTGATAGTGTTGAAAAACCACTTTTGCACTTGTGTTAGTGCAGGAAACCACTTTTCGCACTTGTGTTAGTGTTGAAAAACCACTTTTCGCACTTGTGTTAGTGTTGAAAAACCACTTTTCGCACTTGTGTTGATGCAGGAAACCACTTTTGCACTTGTATTAGTGTGGAAAACCCACTTTTCGCACTTGTGTTAGTGTTGAAAAACCACTTTTCGCACTTGTGTTGGTGCAGGAAACCACTTTTGCACTTGTATTAGTGTGGAAAAACCACTTTTCGCACTTGTGTTACTGTTGAAAAACCACTTTTCGCACTTGTGTTGGTGCAGGAAACCACTTTTGCACTTGTATTAGTGTGGAAAAAACACTTTTTGCACATGTGATAGTGTTGAAAAACCACTTTTCGCACTTGTGTTAGTGTTGAAAAACCACTTTTCGCACTTGTGTTAGCGTTGAAAAACCACTTTTCGCACTTGTGTTAGTGTTGAAAAACCACTTTTCGCACTTGTGTTAGTGTTGAAAAACCACTTTTCGCACTTGTGTTGGTGCAGGAAACCACTTTTGCACTTGTATTAGTGTGGAAAAACCACTTTTCGCACTTGTGTTACTGTTGAAAAACCACTTTTCGCACTTGTGTTGGTGCAGGAAACCACTTTTGCACTTGTATTAGTGTGGAAAAAACACTTTTTGCACATGTGATAGTGTTGAAAAACCACTTTTCGCACTTGTGTTAGTGTTGAAAAACCACTTTTCGCAATTGTGTTGGTGCAGGAAACCACTTTTGCACTTGTATTAGAGTGGAAAAACCACTTTTTGCACTTGTGTTAGTGTGGAAAAACCACTTTTCGCACTTGGGTTAGTGTTGAAAAACCACTTTTCGCACTTGTATTAGTGTTGAAAAACCACTTTTCGCACTTGTGTTGGTGCAGGAAACCACTTTTGCACTTGTATTAGTGTGGAAAAACCACTTTTTGCACTTGTGATAGTGTTGAAAAACCACTTTTCGCACTTGTGTTAGTGTTGAAAAACCACTTTCCGCACTTGTGTTGGTGCAGGAAACCACTTTTGCACTTGTATTAGTGTTGAAAAACCACTTTTCGCACTTGTGTTAGTGTTGAAAAACCACTTTTCGCACTTGTGTTAGTGTTGAAAAACCACTTTTCGCACTTGTGTTAGTGTTGAAAAACCACTTTTCGCACTTGCGTTAGTGTTGAAAAACCACTTTTCGCACTTGTGTTGGTGCAGGAAACCACTTTTGCACTTGTATTAGTGTGGAAAAAACCACTTTTCGCACTTGTGTTACTGTTGAAAAACCACTTTTCGCACTTGTGTTGGTGCAGGAAACCACTTTTGCACTTGTATTAGTGTGGAAAAAACACTTTTTGCACATGTGATAGTGTTGAAAAACCACTTTTCGCACTTGTGTTAGTGTTGAAAAACCACTTTTCGCAATTGTGTTGGTGCAGGAAACCACTTTTGCACTTGTATTAGTGTGGAAAAAACACTTTTTGCACTTGTGATAGTGTTGAAAAACCACATTTCGCACTTGTGTTAGTGTCGAAAAATCACTTTTCGCACTTGTGTTGGTGCAGGAAACCACTTTTGCACTTGTATTAGAGTGGAAAAACCACTTTTTGCACTTGTGTTAGTGTGGAAAAACCACTTTTCGCACTTGTGTTAGTGTTGAAAAACCACTTTTCGCACTTGTATTAGTGTTGAAAAACCACTTTTCGCACTTGTGTTGGTGCAGGAAACCACTTTTGCACTTGTATTAGTGTGGAAAAACCACTTTTTGCACTTGTGATAGTGTTGAAAAACCACTTTTCGCACTTGTGTTAGTGTTGAAAAACCACTTTTCGCACTTGTGTTAGTGTTGAAAAACCACTTTTCGCACTTGTGTTAGTGTTGAAAAACCACTTTTCGCACTTGTGTTAGTGTTGAAAAACCACTTTTCGCACTTGTGTTAGTGTTGAAAAACCACTTTTCGCACTTGTGTTGGTGCAGGAAACCACTTTTGCACTTGTATTAGTGTGGAAAAACCACTTTTTGCACTTGTGATAGTGTTGAAAAACCACTTTTCGCACTTGTGTTAGTGTTGAAAAACCACTTTTCGCACTTGTGTTAGTGTTGAAAAACCACTTTTCGCACTTGTGTTAGTGTTGAGAAACCACTTTTCGCACTTGTGTTAGTGTTGAAAAACCACTTTTCGCACTTGTGTTGGTGCAGGAAACCACTTTTGCACATGTATTAGTGTGGAAAAACCACTTTTCGCACTTGTGTTAGTGTTGAAAAACCACTTTTCGCACTTGTGTTGGTGCAGGAAAACCACTTTTGCACTTGTATTAGTGGGGAAAAAACACTTTTTGCACTTGTGATAGTGTTGAAAAACCACTTTTCGCACTTGTGTTAGTGTTGAAAAACCACTTTTCGCACTTGTGTTAGTGTTGAAAAACCACTTTTCGCACTTGTGTTGGTGCAGGAAACCACTTTTGCACTTGTATTAGTGTGGAAAAAACCACTTTTTGCACTTGTGTTAGTGTTGAAAAACCACTTTTCGCACTTGTGTTAGTGTTGAAAAACCACTTTTCGCACTTGTGTTGGTGCAGGAAACCACTTTTGCACTTGTATTAGTATGGAAAAAACACTTTTTGCACTTGTGATAGTGTTGAAAAACCACTTTTCGCACTTGTGATAGTGTTGAAAAACCACTTTTGCACTTGTGTTAGTGCAGGAAACCACTTTTCGCACTTGTGTTAGTGTTGAAAAACCACTTTTCGCACTTGTGATAGTGTTGAAAAACTACTTTTCACACTTGTGTTAGTGTTGAAAAACCACTTTTCGCACTTGTGTTGATGCAGGAAACCACTTTTGCATTTGTATTAGTGTGGAAAACCCACTTTTCGCACTTGTGTTAGTGTTGAAAAACCACTTTTCGCACTTGTGTTGGTGCAGGAAACCACTTTTGCACTTGTATTAGTGTGGAAAAAACACTTTTTGCACTTGTGTTAGTGTTGAAAAACCACTTTTCGCACTTGTGTTAGTGGTGAAAAACCACTTTTCGCACTTGAGTTAGTGTTGAAAAACCACTTTTCGCACTTGTGTTAGTGTTGAAAAACCACTTTTTGCACTTGTGTTGGTGCAGGAAACCACTTTTACACTTGTATTAGTGTGGAAAAACCACTTTTCGCACTTGTGTTACTGTTGAAAAACCACTTTTCGCACTTGTGTTGGTGCAGGAAACCACTTTTGCACTTGTATTAGTGTGGAAAAAACACTTTTTGCACATGTGATAGTGTTGAAAAACCACTTTTCGCACTTGTGTTAGTGTTGAAAAACCACTTTTCGCAATTGTGTTGGTGCAGGAAACCACTTTTGCACTTGTATTAGAGTGGAAAAACCACTTTTTGCACTTGTGTTAGTGTGGAAAAACCACTTTTCGCACTTGGGTTAGTGTTGAAAAACCACTTTTCGCACTTGTATTAGTGTTGAAAAACCACTTTTCGCACTTGTGTTGGTGCAGGAAACCACTTTTGCACTTGTATTAGTGTGGAAAAACCACTTTTTGCACTTGTGATAGTGTTGAAAAACCACTTTTAACACTTGTGTTAGTGTTGAAAAACCACTTTCTGCACTTGTGTTGGTGCAGGAAACCACTTTTACACTTGTATTAGTGTTGAAAAACCACTTTTCGCACTTGTGTTAGTGTTGAAAAACCACTTTTCGCACTTGTGTTAGTGTTGAAAAACCACTTTTCGCACTTGTGTTAGTGTTGAAAAACCACTTTTCGCACTTGTGTTAGTGTTGAAAAACCACTTTTCGCA
The DNA here is from genome assembly GCF_964187855.1 of Myxine glutinosa. Lineage (NCBI taxonomy): Eukaryota > Metazoa > Chordata > Myxini > Myxiniformes > Myxinidae > Myxine > Myxine glutinosa. The sequence continues at coordinate 52,126 of NW_027617331.1, forward strand.
CTTGTGTTGGTGCAGAAAACCACTTTTGCACTTGTATTAGTGTGGAAAAACCACTTTTCGCACTTGTGTTAGTGTTGAAAAACCACTTTTCGCACTTGTGTTGGTGCAGGAAAACCACTTTTGCACTTGTATTAGTGGGGAAAAAACACTTTTTGCACTTGTGATAGTGTTGAAAAACCACTTTTCGCACTTGTGTTAGTGTTGAAAAACCACTTTTCGCACTTGTGTTAGTGTTGAAAAACCACTTTTCGCACTTGTGTTGGTGCAGGAAACCACTTTTGCACTTGTATTAGTGTGGAAAAAACCACTTTTTGCACTTGTGTTAGTGTTGAAAAACCACTTTTCGCACTTGTGTTAGTGTTGAAAAACCACTTTTCGCACTTGTGTTGGTGCAGGAAACCACTTTTGCACTTGTATTAGTGTGGAAAAAACACTTTTTGCACTTGTGATAGTGTTGAAAAACCACTTTTCGCACTTGTGATAGTGTTGAAAAACCACTTTTGCACTTGTGTTAGTGCAGGAAACCACTTTTCGCACTTGTGTTAGTGTTGAAAAACCACTTTTCGCACTTGTGATAGTGTTGAAAAACCACTTTTCGCACTTGTGTTAGTGTTGAAAAACCACTTTTCGCACTTGTGTTGATGCAGGAAACCACTTTTGCACTTGTATTAGTGTGGAAAACCCACATTTCGCACTTGTGTTAGTGTTGAAAAACCATTTTTCGCACTTGTGTTGGTGCAGGAAACCACTTTTGCACTTGTATTAGTGTGGAAAACCACTTTTCGCACTTGTGTTAGTGTTGAAAAACCACTTTTCGCACTTGTGTTAGTGTTGAAAAACCACTTTTCGCACTTGTGTTAGTGTTGAAAAACCACTTTTCGCACTTGTGTTGGTGCAGGAAACCACTTTTGCACTTGTATTAGTGTGGAAAAAACACTTTTTGCACTTGTGATAGTGTTGAAAAACCACTTTTTGCACTTGTGTTTGTGTTGAAAAACCACTTTTCGCACTTGTGTTGGTGCAGGAAACCACTTTTGCACTTGTATTAGTGTGGAAAAACCACTTTTCGCACTTGTGTTAGTGTTGAAAAACCACTTTTCGCACTTGTGTTAGTGTTGAAAAACCACTTTTCGCACTTGTGTTGGTACAGGAAACCACTTTTGCACTTGTATTAGTGTGGAAAAACCACTTTTTGCACTTGTGATAGTGTTGAAAAACCACTTTTCGCACTTGTGTTAGTGTTGAAAAACCACTTTCCGCACTTGTGTTGGTGCAGGAAACCACTTTTGCACTTGTATTAGTGTTGGAAAACCACTTTTCGCACTTGTGTTAGTGTTGAAAAACCACTTTTCGCACTTGTGTTAGTGTTGAAAAACCACTTTTCGCACTTGTGTTAGTGTTGAAAAACCACTTTTCGCACTTGTGTTAGTGTTGAAAAACCACTTTTCGCACTTGTGTTTGTGCAGGAAACCACTTTTGCACTTGTATTAGTGTGGAAAAACCACTTTTCACACTTGTGTTAGTGTTGAAAAACAACTTTTCGCACTTGTGTTGGTGCAGGAAACCACTTTTGCACTTGTATTAGTGTGGAAAAAACACTTTTTGCACTTGTGATAGTGTTGAAAAACCACTTTTCGCACTTGTGTTAGTGTTGAAAAACCACTTTTCGCAATTGTGTTGGTGCAGGAAACCACTTTTCGCACTTGTGTTGGTTCAGGAAACCACTTTTGCACTTGTATTAGTGTGGAAAAAACACTTTTTGCACTTGTGATAGTGTTGAAAAACCACTTTTCGCACTTGTGTTAGTGTTGAAAAACCACTTTTCGCACTTGAGTTAGTGTTGAAAAACCACTTTTCGCACTTGTGTTAGTGTTGAAAAACCACTTTTTGCACTTGTGTTGGTGCAGGAAACCACTTTTGCACTTGTATTAGTGTGGAAAAACCACTTTTCGCACTTGTGTTAGTGTTGAAAAACCACTTTTTGCACTTGTGTTGGTGCAGGAAACCACTTTTGCACTTGTATTAGTGTGGAAAAACCACTTTTCGCACTTGTGTTACTGTTGAAAAACCACTTTTCGCACTTGTGTTGGTGCAGGAAACCACTTTTGCACTTGTATTAGTGTGGAAAAAACACTTTTTGCACATGTGATAGTGTTGAAAAACCACTTTTCGCACTTGTGTTAGTGTTGAAAAACCACTTTTCGCAATTGTGTTGGTGCAGGAAACCACTTTTGCACTTGTATTAGAGTGGAAAAACCACTTTTTGCACTTGTGTTAGTGTGGAAAAACCACTTTTCGCACTTGGGTTAGTGTTGAAAAACCACTTTTCGCACTTGTATTAGTGTTGAAAAACCACTTTTCGCACTTGTGTTGGTGCAGGAAACCACTTTTGCACTTGTATTAGTGTGGAAAAACCACTTTTTGCACTTGTGATAGTGTTGAAAAACCACTTTTAACACTTGTGTTAGTGTTGAAAAACCACTTTCTGTACTTGTGTTGGTGCAGGAAACCACTTTTACACTTGTATTAGTGTTGAAAAACCACTTTTCGCACTTGTGTTAGTGTTGAAAAACCACTTTTCGCACTTGTGTTAGTGTTGAAAAACCACTTTTCGCACTTGTGTTAGTGTTGAAAAACCACTTTTCGCACTTGTGTTAGTGTTGAAAAACCACTTTTCGCACTTGTGTTGGTGCAGAAAACCACTTTTGCACTTGTATTAGTGTGGCAAAACCACTTTTCGCACTTGTGTTAGTGTTGAAAAACCACTTTTCGCACTTGTGTTGGTGCAGGAAAACCACTTTTGCACTTGTATTAGTGGGGAAAAAACACTTTTTGCACTTGTGATAGTGTTGAAAAACCACTTTTCGCACTTGTGTTAGTGTTGAAAAACCACTTTTCGCACTTGTGTTAGTGTTGAAAAACCACTTTTCGCACTTGTGTTGGTGCAGGAAACCACTTTTGCACTTGTATTAGTGTGGAAAAAACCACTTTTTGCACTTGTGTTAGTGTTGAAAAACCACTTTTCGCACTTGTGTTAGTGTTGAAAAACCACTTTTCGCACTTGTGTTGGTGCAGGAAACCACTTTTGCACTTGTATTAGTGTGGAAAAAACACTTTTTGCACTTGTGATAGTGTTGAAAAACCACTTTTCGCACTTGTGATAGTGTTGAAAAACCACTTTTGCACTTGTGTTAGTGCAGGAAACCACTTTTCGCACTTGTGTTAGTGTTGAAAAACCACTTTTCGCACTTGTGATAGTGTTGAAAAACCACTTTTCGCACTTGTGTTAGTGTTGAAAAACCACTTTTCGCACTTGTGTTGATGCAGGAAACCACTTTTGCACTTGTATTAGTGTGGAAAACCCACATTTCGCACTTGTGTTAGTGTTGAAAAACCATTTTTCGCACTTGTGTTGGTGCAGGAAACCACTTTTGCACTTGTATTAGTGTGGAAAACCACTTTTCGCACTTGTGTTAGTGTTGAAAAACCACTTTTCGCACTTGTGTTAGTGTTGAAAAACCACTTTTCGCACTTGTGTTAGTGTTGAAAAACCACTTTTCGCACTTGTGTTGGTGCAGGAAACCACTTTTGCACTTGTATTAGTGTGGAAAAAACACTTTTTGCACTTGTGATAGTGTTGAAAAACCACTTTTTGCACTTGTGTTTGTGTTGAAAAACCACTTTTCGCACTTGTGTTGGTGCAGGAAACCACTTTTGCACTTGTATTAGTGTGGAAAAACCACTTTTCGCACTTGTGTTAGTGTTGAAAAACCACTTTTCGCACTTGTGTTAGTGTTGAAAAACCACTTTTCGCACTTGTGTTGGTACAGGAAACCACTTTTGCACTTGTATTAGTGTGGAAAAACCACTTTTTGCACTTGTGATAGTGTTGAAAAACCACTTTTCGCACTTGTGTTAGTGTTGAAAAACCACTTTCCGCACTTGTGTTGGTGCAGGAAACCACTTTTGCACTTGTATTAGTGTTGGAAAACCACTTTTCGCACTTGTGTTAGTGTTGAAAAACCACTTTTCGCACTTGTGTTAGTGTTGAAAAAACCACTTTTCGCACTTGTGTTAGTGTTGAAAAACCACTTTTCGCACTTGTGTTAGTGTTGAAAAACCACTTTTCGCACTTGTGTTTGTGCAGGAAACCACTTTTGCACTTGTATTAGTGTGGAAAAACCACTTTTCACACTTGTGTTAGTGTTGAAAAACAACTTTTCGCACTTGTGTTGGTGCAGGAAACCACTTTTGCACTTGTATTAGTGTGGAAAAACCACTTTTCACACTTGTGTTAGTGTTGAAAAACAACTTTTCGCACTTGTGTTGGTGCAGGAAACCACTTTTGCACTTGTATTAGTGTGGAAAAACCACTTTTCGCACTTGTGTTAGTGTCGAAAAAACCACTTTTCGCACTTGTGTTGGTGCAGGAAACCACTTTTGCACTTGTATTAGTGTGGAAAAACCACTTTTCGCACTTGTGTTAGTGTTGAAAAACCACTTTTCGCATTTGTGTTGGTGCAGGAAACCACTTTTGCAATTGTATTAGTGTTGAAAAACCACTTTTTGCACTTGTGTTAGTGTTGAAAAACCACTTTTCGCACTTGTGTTGGTGCAGGAAACCACTTCTGCACTTGTATTAGTGTGGAAAAACCACTTTTCGCACTTGTGTTAGTGTTGAAAAAACACTTTTTGCACTTGTGATAGTGTTGAAAAACCACTTTTCGCACTTGTGTTAGTGTTGAAAAACCACTTTTCGCACTTGTGTTGGTGCAGGAAACCACTTTTGCACTTGTATTAGTGTGGAAAAAACACTTTTTGCACTTGTGATAGTGTTGAAAAACCACTTTTCGAACTTGTGTTAGTGTTGAAAAACCACTTTTCGCACTTGTGTTGGTGCAGGAAACCACTTTTGCACTTGTATTAGTGTGGAAAAACCACTTTTCGCACTTGTGTTAGTGTTGAAAAACCACTTTTCGCACTTGTGTTAGTGTTGAAAAACCACTTTTCGCACTTGTGATAGTGTTGAAAAACAACTTTTCGCACTTGTGTTGGTGCAGGAAACCACTTTTGCACTTGTATTAGTGTGGAAAAACACTTTTTGCACTTGTGATAGTGTTGAAAAACCACTTTTCGCACTTGTGTTGGTGCAGGAAAACCACTTTTGCACTTGTATTAGTGGGGAAAAAACACTTTTTGCACTTGTGATAGTGTTGAAAAACCACTTTTCGCACTTGTGTTAGTGTTGAAAAACCACTTTTCGCACTTGTGTTGGTGCAGGAAACCACTTTTGCACTTGTATTAGTGTTGAAAAAACCACTTTTTGCACTTGTGTTAGTGTTGAAAAACCACTTTTCGCACTTGTGTTGGTGTTGAAAAACCACTTTTCGCACTTGTGTTGGTGCAGGAAACCACTTTTGCACTTGTATTAGTGTGGAAAAAACACTTTTTGCACTTGTGATAGTGTTGAAAAACCACTTTTCGCACTTGTGATAGTGTTGAAAAACCACTTTTGCACTTGTGTTAGTGCAGGAAACCACTTTTCGCACTTGTGTTAGTGTTGAAAAACCACTTTTCGCACTTGTGATAGTGTTGAAAAACCACTTTTCGCACTTGTGTTAGTGTTGAAAAACCACTTTTCGCACTTGTGTTGATGCAGGAAACCACTTTTGCACTTGTATTAGTGTGGAAAACCCACTTTTCGCACTTGTGTTAGTGTTGAAAAACCATTTTTCGCACTTGTGATGGTGCAGGAAACCACTTTTCGCACTTGTGTTGGTGCAGGAAACCACTTTTGCACTTGTATTAGTGTGGAAAAAACCACTTTTCGCACTTGTGTTAGTGTTGAAAAACCACTTTTCGCACTTGTGTTGGTGTTGAAAAACCACTTTTCGCACTTGTGTTAGTGGTGAAAAACCACTTTTCGCACTTGTGTTGGTACAGGAAACCACTTTTGCACTTGTATTAGTGTGGAAAAACCACTTTTTGCACTTGTGATAGTGTTGAAAAACCACTTTTCGCACTTGCGTTAGTGTTGAAAAACCACTTTCCGCACTTGTGTTGGTGCAGGAAACCACTTTTGCACTTGTATTAGTGTTGGAAAACCACTTTTCGCACTTGTGTTAGTGTTGAAAAACCACTTTTTGCACTTGTGTTTGTGTTGAAAAACCACTTTTCGCACTTGTGTTGGTGCAGGAAACCACTTTTGCACTTGTATTAGTGTGGAAAAACCACTTTTCGCACTTGTGTTAGTGTTGAAAAACCACTTTTCGCACTTGTGTTAGTGTTGAAAAACCACTTTTCGCACTTGTGTTGGTACAGGAAACCACTTTTGCACTTGTATTAGTGTGGAAAAACCACTTTTTGCACTTGTGATAGTGTTGAAAAACCACTTTTCGCACTTTCGTTAGTGTTGAAAAACCACTTTCCGCACTTGTGTTGGTGCAGGAAACCACTTTTGCACTTGTATTAGTGTTGGAAAACCACTTTTCGCACTTGTGTTAGTGTTGAAAAACCACTTTTCGCACTTGTGTTAGTGTTGAAAAACCACTTTTCGCACTTGTGTTAGTGTTGAAAAACCACTTTTCGCACTTGTGTTAGTGTTGAAAAACCACTTTTCGCACTTGTGTTTGTTCAGGAAACCACTTTTGCACTTGTATTAGTGTGGAAAAACCACTTTTTGCACTTGTGATAGTGTTGAAAAACCACTTTTCGCACTTGTGATAGTGTTGAAAAACCACTTTTGCACTTGTGTTAGTGCAGGAAACCACTTTTCGCACTTGTGTTAGTGTTGAAAAACCACTTTTCGCACTTGTGATAGTGTTGAAAAACCACTTTTCGCACTTGTGTTAGTGTTGAAAAACCACTTTTCGCACTTGTGTTGATGCAGGAAACCACTTTTGCACTTGTATTAGTGTGGAAAACCCACTTTTCGCACTTGTGTTAGTGTTGAAAAACCATTTTTCGCACTTGTGTTGGTGCAGGAAACCACTTTTGCACTTGTATTAGTGTGGAAAACCACTTTTCGCACTTGTGTTAGTGTTGAAAAACCACTTTCCGCACTTGTGTTGGTGCAGGAAACCACTTTTGCACTTGTATTAGTGTTGGAAAACCACTTTTCGCACTTGTGTTAGTGTTGAAAAACCACTTTTCGCACTTGTGTTAGTGTTGAAAAACCACTTTTTGCACTTGTGTTAGTGTTGAAAAACCACTTTTCGCACTTGTGTTAGTGTTGAAAAATCACTTTTCGCACTTGTGTTGGTGCAGGAAACCACTTTTGCACTTGTATTAGTGTGGAAAAAACACTTTTTGCACTTGTGATAGTGTTGAAAAACCACTTTTCGCACTTGTGATAGTGTTGAAAAACCACTTTTGCACTTGTGTTAGTGCAGGAAACCACTTTTCGCACTTGTGTTAGTGTTGAAAAACCACTTTTCGCACTTGTGATAGTGTTGAAAAACCACTTTTCGCACTTGTGTTAGTGTTGAAAAACCACTTTTCGCACTTGTGTTGATGCAGGAAACCACTTTTGCACTTGTATTAGTGTGGAAAACCCACTTTTCGCACTTGTGTTAGTGTTGAAAAACCATTTTTCGCACTTGTGTTGGTGCAGGAAACCACTTTTGCACTTGTATTAGTGTGGAAAACCACTTTTCGCACTTGTGTTAGCGTTGAAAAACCACTTTTCGCACTTGTGTTAGTGTTGAAAAACCACTTTTCGCACTTGTGTTAGTGTTGAAAAACCACTTTTCGCACTTGTGTTGGTGCAGGAAACCACTTTTGCACTTGTATTAGTGTGGAAAAAACACTTTTTGCACTTGTGATAGTGTTGAAAAACCACTTTTTGCACTTGTGTTTGTGTTGAAAAACCACTTTTCGCACTTGTGTTGGTGCAGGAAACCACTTTTGCACTTGTATTAGTGTGGAAAAACCACTTTTCGCACTTGTGTTAGTGTTGAAAAACCACTTTTCGCACTTGTGTTAGTGTTGAAAAACCACTTTTCGCACTTGTGTTGGTACAGGAAACCACTTTTGCACTTGTATTAGTGTGGAAAAACCACTTTTTGCACTTGTGATAGTGTTGAAAAACCACTTTTCGCACTTGTGTTAGTGTTGAAAAACCACTTTCCGCACTTGTGTTGGTGCAGGAAACCACTTTTGCACTTGTATTAGTGTTGGAAAACCACTTTTCGCACTTGTGTTAGTGTTGAAAAACCACTTTTCGCACTTGTGTTAGTGTTGAAAAACCACTTTTCGCACTTGTGTTAGTGTTGAAAAACCACTTTTCGCACTTGTGTTAGTGTTGAAAAACCACTTTTCGCACTTGTGTTTGTGCAGGAAACCACTTTTGCACTTGTATTAGTGTGGAAAAACCACTTTTCACACTTGTGTTAGTGTTGAAAAACAACTTTTCGCACTTGTGTTGGTGCAGGAAACCACTTTTGCACTTGTATTAGTGTGGAAAAAACACTTTTTGCACATGTGATAGTGTTGAAAAACCACTTTTCGCACTTGTGTTAGTGTTGAAAAACCACTTTTCGCAATGTGTTGGTGCAGGAAACCACTTTTGCACTTGTATTAGTGTGGAAAAAACACTTTTTGCACTTGTGATAGTGTTGAAAAACCACTTTTCGCACTTGTGTTAGTGTCGAAAAACCACTTTTCGCACTTGTGTTGGTGCAGGAAACCACTTTTGCACTTGTATTAGTGTGGAAAAACCACTTTTCGCACTTGTGTTAGTGTTGAAAAACCACTTTTCGCATTTGTGTTGGTGCAGGAAACCACTTTTGCAATTGTATTAGTGTTGAAAAACCACTTTTTGCACTTGTGTTAGTGTTGAAAAACCACTTTTCGCACTTGTGTTGGTGCAGGAAACCACTTCTGCACTTGTATTAGTGTGGAAAAACCACTTTTCGCACTTGTGTTAGTGTTGAAAAAACACTTTTTGCACTTGTGATAGTGTTGAAAAACCACTTTTCGCACTTGTGTTAGTGTTGAAAAACCACTTTTCGCACTTGTGTTGGTGCAGGAAACCACTTTTGCACTTGTATTAGTGTGGAAAAAACACTTTTTGCACTTGTGATAGTGTTGAAAAACCACTTTTCGAACTTGTGTTAGTGTTGAAAAACCACTTTTCGCACTTGTGTTGGTGCAGGAAACCACTTTTGCACTTGTATTAGTGTGGAAAAACCACTTTTCGCACTTGTGTTAGTGTTGAAAAACCACTTTTCGCACTTGTGTTAGTGTTGAAAAACCACTTTTCGCACTTGTGATAGTGTTGAAAAACAACTTTTCGCACTTGTGTTGGTGCAGGAAACCACTTTTGCACTTGTATTAGTGTGGAAAAACACTTTTTGCACTTGTGATAGTGTTGAAAAACCACTTTTCGCACTTGTGTTGGTGCAGGAAAACCACTTTTGCACTTGTATTAGTGGGGAAAAAACACTTTTTGCACTTGTGATAGTGTTGAAAAACCACTTTTCGCACTTGTGTTAGTGTTGAAAAACCACTTTTCGCACTTGTGATAGTGTTGAAAAACCACTTTTCGCACTTGTGTTAGTGTTGAAAAACCACTTTTCGCACTTGTGTTGATGCAGGAAACCACTTTTGCACTTGTATTAGTGTGGAAAACCCACTTTTCGCACTTGTGTTAGTGTTGAAAAACCATTTTTCGCACTTGTGTTGGTGCAGGAAACCACTTTTCGCACTTGTGTTGGTGCAGGAAACCACTTTTGCACTTGTATTAGTGTGGAAAAAACCACTTTTCGCACTTGTGTTAGTGTTGAAAAACCACTTTTCGCACTTGTGTTGGTGTTGAAAAACCACTTTTCGCACTTGTGTTAGTGGTGAAAAACCACTTTTCGCACTTGTGTTGGTACAGGAAACCACTTTTGCACTTGTATTAGTGTGGAAAAACCACTTTTTGCACTTGTGATAGTGTTGAAAAACCACTTTTCGCACTTGCGTTAGTGTTGAAAAACCACTTTCCACACTTGTGTTGGTGCAGGAAACCACTTTTGCACTTGTATTAGTGTTGGAAAACCACTTTTCGCACTTGTGTTAGTGTTGAAAAACCACTTTTTGCACTTGTGTTTGTGTTGAAAAACCACTTTTCGCACTTGTGTTGGTGCAGGAAACCACTTTTGCACTTGTATTAGTGTGGAAAAACCACTTTTCGCACTTGTGTTAGTGTTGAAAAACCACTTTTCGCACTTGTGTTAGTGTTGAAAAACCACTTTTCGCACTTGTGTTGGTACAGGAAACCACTTTTGCACTTGTATTAGTGTGGAAAAACCACTTTTTGCACTTGTGATAGTGTTGAAAAACCACTTTTCGCACTTGTGTTAGTGTTGAAAAACCACTTTCCGCACTTGTGTTGGTGCAGGAAACCACTTTTGCACTTGTATTAGTGTTGGAAAACCACTTTTCGCACTTGTGTTAGTGTTGAAAAACCACTTTTCGCACTTGTGTTAGTGTTGAAAAACCACTTTTCGCACTTGTGTTAGTGTTGAAAAACCACTTTTCGCACTTGTGTTAGTGTTGAAAAACCACTTTTCGCACTTGTGTTTGTGCAGGAAACCACTTTTGCACTTGTATTAGTGTGGAAAAACCACTTTTTGCACTTGTGATAGTGTTGAAAAACCACTTTTCGCACTTGTGATAGTGTTGAAAAACCACTTTTGCACTTGTGTTAGTGCAGGAAACCACTTTTCGCACTTGTGTTAGTGTTGAAAAACCACTTTTCGCACTTGTGATAGTGTTGAAAAACCACTTTTCGCACTTGTGTTAGTGTTGAAAAACCACTTTTCGCACTTGTGTTGATGCAGGAAACCACTTTTGCACTTGTATTAGTGTGGAAAACCCACTTTTCGCACTTGTGTTAGTGTTGAAAAACCATTTTTCGCACTTGTGTTGGTGCAGGAAACCACTTTTGCACTTGTATTAGTGTGGAAAACCACTTTTCGCACTTGTGTTAGTGTTGAAAAACCACTTTCCGCACTTGTGTTGGTGCAGGAAACCACTTTTGCACTTGTATTAGTGTTGGAAAACCACTTTTCGCACTTGTGTTAGTGTTGAAAAACCACTTTTCGCACTTGTGTTAGTGTTGAAAAACCACTTTTTGCACTTGTGTTAGTGTTGAAAAACCACTTTTCGCACTTGTGTTAGTGTTGAAAAACCACTTTTCGCACTTGTGTTGGTGCAGGAAACCACTTTTGCACTTGTATTAGTGTGGAAAAAACACTTTTTGCACTTGTGATAGTGTTGAAAAACCACTTTTCGCACTTGTGATAGTGTTGAAAAACCACTTTTGCACTTGTGTTAGTGCAGGAAACCACTTTTCGCACTTGTGTTAGTGTTGAAAAACCACTTTTCGCACTTGTGATAGTGTTGAAAAACCACTTTTCGCACTTGTGTTAGTGTTGAAAAACCACTTTTCGCACTTGTGTTGATGCAGGAAACCACTTTTGCACTTGTATTAGTGTGGAAAACCCACTTTTCGCACTTGTGTTAGTGTTGAAAAACCATTTTTCGCACTTGTGTTGGTGCAGGAAACCACTTTTGCACTTGTATTAGTGTGGAAAACCACTTTTCGCACTTGTGTTAGCGTTGAAAAACCACTTTTCGCACTTGTGTTAGTGTTGAAAAACCACTTTTCGCACTTGTGTTAGTGTTGAAAAACCACTTTTCGCACTTGTGTTGGTGCAGGAAACCACTTTTGCACTTGTATTAGTGTGGAAAAAACACTTTTTGCACTTGTGATAGTGTTGAAAAACCACTTTTTGCACTTGTGTTTGTGTTGAAAAACCACTTTTCGCACTTGTGTTGGTGCAGGAAACCACTTTTGCACTTGTATTAGTGTGGAAAAACCACTTTTCGCACTTGTGTTAGTGTTGAAAAACCACTTTTCGCACTTGTGTTAGTGTTGAAAAACCACTTTTCGCACTTGTGTTGGTACAGGAAACCACTTTTGCACTTGTATTAGTGTGGAAAAACCACTTTTTGCACTTGTGATAGTGTTGAAAAACCACTTTTCGCACTTGTGTTAGTGTTGAAAAACCACTTTCCGCACTTGTGTTGGTGCAGGAAACCACTTTTGCACTTGTATTAGTGTTGGAAAACCACTTTTCGCACTTGTGTTAGTGTTGAAAAACCACTTTTCGCACTTGTGTTAGTGTTGAAAAACCACTTTTCGCACTTGTGTTAGTGTTGAAAAACCACTTTTCGCACTTGTGTTAGTGTTGAAAAACCACTTTTCGCACTTGTGTTTGTGCAGGAAACCACTTTTGCACTTGTATTAGTGTGGAAAAACCACTTTTCACACTTGTGTTAGTGTTGAAAAACAACTTTTCGCACTTGTGTTGGTGCAGGAAACCACTTTTGCACTTGTATTAGTGTGGAAAAAACACTTTTTGCACATGTGATAGTGTTGAAAACCACTTTTCGCACTTGTGTTAGTGTTGAAAAACCACTTTTCGCAATTGTGTTGGTGCAGGAAACCACTTTTGCACTTGTATTAGTGTGGAAAAAACACTTTTTGCACTTGTGATAGTGTTGAAAAACCACTTTTCGCACTTGTGTTAGTGTCGAAAAACCACTTTTCGCACTTGTGTTGGTGCAGGAAACCACTTTTGCACTTGTATTAGTGTGGAAAAACCACTTTTCGCACTTGTGTTAGTGTTGAAAAACCACTTTTCGCATTTGTGTTGGTGCAGGAAACCACTTTTGCAATTGTATTAGTGTTGAAAAACCACTTTTTGCACTTGTGTTAGTGTTGAAAAACCACTTTTCGCACTTGTGTTGGTGCAGGAAACCACTTCTGCACTTGTATTAGTGTGGAAAAACCACTTTTCGCACTTGTGTTAGTGTTGAAAAAAACACTTTTTGCACTTGTGATAGTGTTGAAAAACCACTTTTCGCACTTGTGTTAGTGTTGAAAAACCACTTTTCGCACTTGTGTTGGTGCAGGAACCACTTTTGCACTTGTATTAGTGTGGAAAAAACACTTTTTGCACTTGTGATAGTGTTGAAAAACCACTTTTCGAACTTGTGTTAGTGTTGAAAACCACTTTTCGCACTTGTGTTGGTCAGGAAACCACTTTTGCACTTGTATTAGTGTGGAAAAACCACTTTTCGCACTTGTGTTAGTGGTGAAAAACCACTTTTCGCACTTGTGTTAGTGTTGAAAAACCACTTTTCGCACTTGTGATAGTGTTGAAAACAACTTTTCGCACTTGTGTTGGTGCAGGAAACCACTTTTGCACTTGTAATAGTGTGGAAAAACACTTTTTGCACTTGTGATAGTGTTGAAAAACCACTTTTCGCACTTGTGTTGGTGCAGGAAAACCACTTTTGCACTTGTATTAGTGGGGAAAAAACACTTTTTGCACTTGTGATAGTGTTGAAAAACCACTTTTCGCACTTGTGTTAGTGTTGAAAAACCACTTTTCGCACTTGTGTTGGTGCAGGAAACCACTTTTGCACTTGTATTAGTGTTGAAAAAACCACTATTTGCACTTGTGTTAGTGTTGAAAAACCACTTTTCGCACTTGTGTTGGTGTTGAAAAACCACTTTTCGCACTTGTGTTGGTGCAGGAAACCACTTTTGCACTTGTATTAGTGTGGAAAAAACACTTTTTGCACTTGTGATAGTGTTGAAAAACCACTTTTCGCACTTGTGATAGTGTTGAAAAACCACTTTTGCACTTGTGTTAGTGCAGGAAACCACTTTTCGCACTTGTGTTAATGTTGAAAAACCACTTTTCGCACTTGTGATAGTGTTGAAAAACCACTTTTCGCACTTGTGTTAGTGTTGAAAAACCACTTTTCGCACTTGTGTTGATGCAGGAAACCACTTTTGCACTTGTATTAGTGTGGAAAACCCACTTTTCGCACTTGTGTTAGTGTTGAAAAACCATTTTTCGCACTTGTGTTGGTGCAGGAAACCACTTTTCGCACTTGTGTTGGTGCAGGAAACCACTTTTGCACTTGTATTAGTGTGGAAAAAACCACTTTTCGCACTTGTGTTAGTGTTGAAAAACCACTTTTCGCACTTGTGTTGGTGTTGAAAAACCACTTTTCGCATTTGTGTTAGTGGTGAAAAACCACTTTTCGCACTTGTGTTGGTACAGGAAACCACTTTTGCACTTGTATTAGTGTGGAAAAACCACTTTTTGCACTTGTGATAGTGTTGAAAAACCACTTTTCGCACTTGCGTTAGTGTTGAAAAACCACTTTCCGCACTTGTGTTGGTGCAGGAAACCACTTTTGCACTTGTATTAGTGTTGGAAAACCACTTTTCGCACTTGTGTTAGTGTTGAAAAACCACTTTTTGCACTTGTGTTTGTGTTGAAAAACCACTTTTCGCACTTGTGTTGGTGCAGGAAACCACTTTTGCACTTGTATTAGTGTGGAAAAACCACTTTTCGCACTTGTGTTAGTGTTGAAAAACCACTTTTCGCACTTGTGTTAGTGTTGAAAAACCACTTTTCGCACTTGTGTTGGTACAGGAAACCACTTTTGCACTTGTATTAGTGTGGAAAAACCACTTTTTGCACTTGTGATAGTGTTGAAAAACCACTTTTCGCACTTGTGTTAGTGTTGAAAAACCACTTTCCGCACTTGTGTTGGTGCAGGAAACCACTTTTGCACTTGTATTAGTGTTGGAAAACCACTTTTCGTACTTGTGTTAGTGTTGAAAAACCACTTTTCGCACTTGTGTTAGTGTTGAAAAACCACTTTTCGCACTTGTGTTAGTGTTGAAAAACCACTTTTCGCACTTGTGTTAGTGTTGAAAAACCACTTTTCGCACTTGTGTTTGTGCAGGAAACCACTTTTGCACTTGTATTAGTGTGGAAAAACCACTTTTCACACTTGTGTTAGTGTTGAAAAACAACTTTTCGCACTTGTGTTGGTGCAGGAAACCACTTTTGCACTTGTATTAGTGTGGAAAAAACACTTTTTGCACTTGTGATAGTGTTGAAAAACCACTTTTCGCACTTGTGTTAGTGTTGAAAAACCACTTTTCGCAATTGTGTTGGTGCAGGAAACCACTTTTGCACTTGTATTAGTGTGGAAAAAACACTTTTTGCACATGTGGTAGTGTTGAAAAACCACTTTTCGCACTTGTGTTAGTGTTGAAAAACCACTTTTCGCAATTGTGTTGGTGCAGGAAACCACTTTTGCACTTGTATTAGTGTGGAAAAAACACTTTTTGCACTTGTGATAGTGTTGAAAAACCACTTTTCGCACTTGTGTTAGTGTCGAAAAACCACTTTTCGCACTTGTGTTGGTGCAGGAAACCACTTTTGCACTTGTATTAGTGTGGAAAAACCACTTTTCGCACTTGTGTTAGTGTTGAAAAACCACTTTTCGCATTTGTGTTGGTGCAGGAAACCACTTTTGCAATTGTATTAGTGTTGAAAAACCACTTTTTGCACTTGTGTTAGTGTTGAAAAACCACTTTTCGCACTTGTGTTGGTGCAGGAAACCACTTCTGCACTTGTATTAGTGTGGAAAAACCACTTTTCGCACTTGTGTTAGTGTTGAAAAAACACTTTTTGCACTTGTGATAGTGTTGAAAAACCACTTTTCGCACTTGTGTTAGTGTTGAAAAACCACTTTTCGCACTTGTGTTGGTGCAGGAAACCACTTTTGCACTTGTATTAGTGTGGAAAAAACACTTTTTGCACTTGTGATAGTGTTGAAAAACCACTTTTCGAACTTGTGTTAGTGTTGAAAAACCACTTTTCGCACTTGTGTTGGTGCAGGAAACCACTTTTGCACTTGTATTAGTGTGGAAAAACCACTTTTCGCACTTGTGTTAGTGTTGAAAAACCACTTTTCGCACTTGTGTTAGTGTTGAAAAACCACTTTTCGCACTTGTGATAGTGTTGAAAAACAACTTTTCGCACTTGTGTTGGTGCAGGAAACCACTTTTGCACTTGTATTAGTGTGGAAAAACACTTTTTGCACTTGTGATAGTGTTGAAAAACCACTTTTCGCACTTGTGTTGGTGCAGGAAAACCACTTTTGCACTTGTATTAGTGGGGAAAAAACACTTTTTGCACTTGTGATAGTGTTGAAAAACCACTTTTCGCACTTGTGTTAGTGTTGAAAAACCACTTTTCGCACTTGTGTTGGTGCAGGAAACCACTTTTGCACTTGTATTAGTGTTGAAAAAACCACTTTTTGCACTTGTGTTAGTGTTGAAAAACCACTTTTCGCACTTGTGTTGGTGTTGAAAAACCACTTTTCGCACTTGTGTTGGTGCAGGAAACCACTTTTGCACTTGTATTAGTGTGGAAAAAACACTTTTTGCACTTGTGATAGTGTTGAAAAACCACTTTTTGCACTTGTGATAGTGTTGAAAAACCACTTTTGCACTTGTGTTAGTGCAGGAAACCACTTTTCGCACTTGTGTTAGTGTTGAAAAACCACTTTTCGCACTTGTGATAGTGTTGAAAAACCACTTTTCGCACTTGTGTTAGTGTTGAAAAACCACTTTTCGCACTTGTGTTGATGCAGGAAACCACTTTTGCACTTGTATTAGTGTGGAAAACCCACTTTTCGCACTTGTGTTAGTGTTGAAAAACCATTTTTCGCACTTGTGTTGGTGCAGGAAACCACTTTTCGCACTTGTGTTGGTGCAGGAAACCACTTTTGCACTTGTATTAGTGTGGAAAAACCACTTTTCGCACTTGTGTTAGTGTTGAAAAACCACTTTTCGCACTTGTGTTGGTGTTGAAAAACCACTTTTCGCACTTGTGTTAGTGTTGAAAAAACCACTTTTCGCACTTGTGTTGGTACAGGAAACCACTTTTGCACTTGTATTAGTGTGGAAAAACCACTTTTTGCACTTGTGATAGTGTTGAAAAACCACTTTTCGCACTTGCGTTATTGTTGAAAAACCACTTTCCTCACTTGTGTTGGTGCAGGAAACCACTTTTGCACTTGTATTAGTGTTGGAAAACCACTTTTCGCACTTGTGTTAGTGTTGAAAAACCACTTTTCGCACTTGTGTTAGTGTTGAAAAACCACTTTTCGCACTTGTGTTAGTGTTGAAAAACCACTTTTCGCACTTGTGTTAGTGTTGAAAAACCACTTTTCGCACTTGTGTTTGTGCAGGAAACCACTTTTGCACTTGTATTAGTGTGGAAAAACCACTTTTCACACTTGTGTTAGTGTTGAAAAACAACATTTCGCACTTGTGTTGGTGCAGGAAACCACTTTTGCACTTGTATTAGTGTGGAAAAAACACTTTTTGCACATGTGATAGTGTTGAAAAACCACTTTTTGCACTTGTGTTAGTGTTGAAAAACCACTTTTCGCAATTGTGTTGGTGCAGGAAACCACTTTTGCACTTGTATTAGTGTGGAAAAAACACTTTTTGCACTTGTGATAGTGTTGAAAAACCACTTTTCGCACTTGTGTTAGTGTCGAAAAACCACTTTTCGCACTTGTGTTGGTGCAGGAAACCACTTTTGCACTTGTATTAGTGTGAAAAAACCACTTTTCGCACTTGTGTTAGTGTTGAAAAACCACTTTTCGCATTTGTGTTGGTGCAGGAAACCACTTTTGCAATTGTATTAGTGTTGAAAAACCACTTTTCGCACTTGTGTTAGTGTTGAAAAACCACTTTTCGCACTTGTGTTGGTGCAGGAAACCACTTCTGCACTTGTATTAGTGTGGAAAAACCACTTTTCGCACTTGTGTTAGTGTTGAAAAAACACTTTTTGCACTTGTGATAGTGTTGAAAAACCACTTTTCGCACTTGTGTTAGTGTTGAAAAACCACTTTTCGCACTTGTGTTGGTGCAGGAAACCACTTTTGCACTTGTATTAGTGTGGAAAAAACACTTTTTGCACTTGTGATAGTGTTGAAAAACCACTTTTCGAACTTGTGTTAGTGTTGAAAAACCACTTTTCGCACTTGTGTTGGTGCAGGAAACCACTTTTGCACTTGTATTAGTGTGGAAAAAACTACTTTTCGCACTTGTGTTAGTGTTGAAAAAACACTTTTCGCACTTGTGTTAGTGTTGAAAAACCACTTTTCGCACTTGTGATAGTGTTGAAAAACAACTTTTCGCACTTGTGTTGGTGCAGGAAACCACTTTTGCACTTGTATTAGTGTGGAAAAAACACTTTTTGCACATGTGATAGTGTTGAAAAACCACTTTTTGCACTTGTGTTAGTGTTGAAAAACCACTTTTCGCAATTGTGTTGGTGCAGGAAACCACTTTTGCACTTGTATTAGTGTGGAAAAAACACTTTTTGCACTTGTGATAGTGTTGAAAAACCACTTTTCGCACTTGTGTTAGTGTCGAAAAACCACTTTTCGTACTTGTGTTGGTGCAGGAAACCACTTTTGCACTTGTATTAGTGTGGAAAAACCACTTTTCGCACTTGTGTTAGTGTTGAAAAACCACTTTTCGCATTTGTGTTGGTGCAGGAAACCACTTTTGCAATTGTATTAGTGTTGAAAAACCACTTTTCGCACTTGTGTTAGTGTTGAAAAACCACTTTTCGCACTTGTGTTGGTGCAGGAAACCACTTCTGCACTTGTATTAGTGTGGAAAAACCACTTTTCGCACTTGTGTTAGTGTTGAAAAAACACTTTTTGCACTTGTGATAGTGTTGAAAAACCACTTTTTCGCACTTGTGTTAGTGTTGAAAAACCACTTTTCGCACTTGTGTTGGTGCAGGAAACCACTTTTGCACTTGTATTAGTGTGGAAAAAACACTTTTCCCACTTGTGATAGTGTTGAAAAACCACTTTTCGAACTTGTGTTAGTGTTGAAAAACCACTTTTCGCACTTGTGTTGGTGCAGGAAACCACTTTTGCACTTGTATTAGTGTGGAAAAACTACTTTTCGCACTTGTGTTAGTGTTGAAAAACCACTTTTCGCACTTGTGTTAGTGTTGAAAAACCACTTTTCGCACTTGTGATAGTGTGAAAAAACCACTTTTCGCACTTGTGTTGGTGCAGGAAACCACTTTTGCACTTGTATTAGTGTGGAAAAACACTTTTTGCACTTGTGATAGTGTTGAAAAACCACTTTTCGCACTTGTGTTAGTGTTGAAAAACCACTTTTCGCACTTGTGTTGATGCAGGAAACCACTTTTGCACTTGTATTAGTGTGGAAAAACCACTTTTCGCACTTGTGTTAGTGTTGAAAAACGACTTTTCGCACTTGTGATAGTGTTGAAAAACCACTTTTCGCACTTGTGTTGGTGGAGGAAACCACTTTTGCACTTGTATTAGTGTGGAAAAACCACTTTTCACACTTGTGTTAGTGTTGAAAAACAACTTTTCGCACTTGTGTTGGTGCAGGAAACCACTTTTGCACTTGTATTAGTGTGGAAAAAACACTTTTTGCACATGTGATAGTGTTGAAAAACCACTTTTCGCACTTGTGTTAGTGTTGAAAAACCACTTTTCGCAATTGTGTTGGTGCAGGAAACCACTTTTGCACTTGTATTAGTGTGGAAAAAACACTTTTTGCACTTGTGATAGTGTTGAAAAACCACTTTTCGCACTTGTGTTAGTGTCGAAAAACCACTTTTCGCACTTGTGTTGGTGCAGGAAACCACTTTTGCACTTGTATTAGTGTGGAAAAACCACTTTTCGCACTTGTGTTAGTGTTGAAAAACCACTTTTCGCATTTGTGTTGGTGCAGGAAACCACTTTTGCAATTGTATTAGTGTTGAAAAACCACTTTTTGCACTTGTGTTAGTGTTGAAAAACCACTTTTCGCACTTGTGTTGGTGCAGGAAACCACTTCTGCACTTGTATTAGTGTGGAAAAACCACTTTTCGCACTTGTGTTAGTGTTGAAAAAACACTTTTTGCACTTGTGATAGTGTTGAAAAACCACTTTTCGCACTTGTGTTAGTGTTGAAAAACCACTTTTCGCACTTGTGTTGGTGCAGGAAACCACTTTTGCACTTGTATTAGTGTGGAAAAAACACTTTTTGCACTTGTGATAGTGTTGAAAAACCACTTTTCGAACTTGTGTTAGTGTTGAAAAACCACTTTTCGCACTTGTGTTGGTGCAGGAAACCACTTTTGCACTTGTATTAGTGTGGAAAAACCACTTTTCGCACTTGTGTTAGTGTTGAAAAACCACTTTTCGCACTTGTGTTAGTGTTGAAAAACCACTTTTCGCACTTGTGATAGTGTTGAAAAACAACTTTTCGCACTTGTGTTGGTGCAGGAAACCACTTTTGCACTTGTATTAGTGTGGAAAAACACTTTTTGCACTTGTGATAGTGTTGAAAAACCACTTTTCGCACTTGTGTTGGTGCAGGAAAACCACTTTTGCACTTGTATTAGTGGGGAAAAAACACTTTTTGCACTTGTGATAGTGTTGAAAAACCACTTTTCGCACTTGTGTTAGTGTTGAAAAACCACTTTTCGCACTTGTGTTGGTGCAGGAAACCACTTTTGCACTTGTATTAGTGTTGAAAAAACCACTATTTGCACTTGTGTTAGTGTTGAAAAACCACTTTTCGCACTTGTGTTGGTGTTGAAAAACCACTTTTCGCACTTGTGTTGGTGCAGGAAACCACTTTTGCACTTGTATTAGTGTGGAAAAAACACTTTTTGCACTTGTGATAGTGTTGAAAAACCACTTTTCGCACTTGTGATAGTGTTGAAAAACCACTTTTGCACTTGTGTTAGTGCAGGAAACCACTTTTCGCACTTGTGTTAGTGTTGAAAAACCACTTTTCGCACTTGTGATAGTGTTGAAAAACCACTTTTCGCACTTGTGTTAGTGTTGAAAAACCACTTTTCGCACTTGTGTTGATGCAGGAAACCACTTTTGCACTTGTATTAGTGTGGAAAACCCACTTTTCGCACTTGTGTTAGTGTTGAAAAACCATTTTTCGCACTTGTGTTGGTGCAGGAAACCACTTTTCGCACTTGTGTTGGTGCAGGAAACCACTTTTGCACTTGTATTAGTGTGGAAAAAACCACTTTTCGCACTTGTGTTAGTGTTGAAAAACCACTTTTCGCACTTGTGTTGGTGTTGAAAAACCACTTTTCGCACTTGTGTTAGTGGTGAAAAACCACTTTTCGCACTTGTGTTGGTACAGGAAACCACTTTTGCACTTGTATTAGTGTGGTAAAACCCACTTTTCGCACTTGTGTTAGTGTTGAAAAACCATTTTTCGCACTTGTGTTGGTGCAGAGAAACCACTTTCCGCACTTGTGTTGGTGCAGGAAACCACTTTTGCACTTGTATTAGTGTTGGAAAACCACTTTTCGCACTTGTGTTAGTGTTGAAAAACCACTTTTTGCACTTGTGTTTGTGTTGAAAAACCACTTTTCGCACTTGTGTTGGTGCAGGAAACCACTTTTGCACTTGTATTAGTGTGGAAAAACCACTTTTCGCACTTGTGTTAGTGTTGAAAAACCACTTTTCGCACTTGTGTTAGTGTTGAAAAACCACTTTTCGCACTTGTGTTGGTACAGGAAACCACTTTTGCACTTGTATTAGTGTGGAAAAACCACTTTTTGCACTTGTGATAGTGTTGAAAAACCACTTTTCGCACTTGTGTTAGTGTTGAAAAACCACTTTCCGCACTTGTGTTGGTGCAGGAAACCACTTTTGCACTTGTATTAGTGTTGGAAAACCACTTTTCGTACTTGTGTTAGTGTTGAAAAACCACTTTTCGCACTTGTGTTAGTGTTGAAAAACCACTTTTCGCACTTGTGTTAGTGTTGAAAAACCACTTTTCGCACTTGTGTTAGTGTTGAAAAACCACTTTTCGCACTTGTGTTTGTGCAGGAAACCACTTTTGCACTTGTATTAGTGTGGAAAAACCACTTTTCACACTTGTGTTAGTGTTGAAAAACAACTTTTCGCACTTGTGTTGGTGCAGGAAACCACTTTTGCACTTGTATTAGTGTGGAAAAAACACTTTTTGCACATGTGGTAGTGTTGAAAAACCACTTTTCGCACTTGTGTTAGTGTTGAAAAACCACTTTTCGCAATTGTGTTGGTGCAGGAAACCACTTTTGCACTTGTATTAGTGTGGAAAAAACACTTTTTGCACTTGTGATAGTGTTGAAAAACCACTTTTCGCACTTGTGTTAGTGTCGAAAAACCACTTTTCGCACTTGTGTTGGTGCAGGAAACCACTTTTGCACTTGTATTAGTGTGGAAAAACCACTTTTCGCACTTGTGTTAGTGTTGAAAAACCACTTTTCGCATTTGTGTTGGTGCAGGAAACCACTTTTGCAATTGTATTAGTGTTGAAAAACCACTTTTTGCACTTGTGTTAGTGTTGAAAAACCACTTTTCGCACTTGTGTTGGTGCAGGAAACCACTTCTGCACTTGTATTAGTGTGGAAAAACCACTTTTCGCACTTGTGTTAGTGTTGAAAAAACACTTTTTGCACTTGTGATAGTGTTGAAAAACCACTTTTCGCACTTGTGTTAGTGTTGAAAAACCACTTTTCGCACTTGTGTTGGTGCAGGAAACCACTTTTGCACTTGTATTAGTGTGGAAAAAACACTTTTTGCACTTGTGATAGTGTTGAAAAACCACTTTTCGAACTTGTGTTAGTGTTGAAAAACCACTTTTCGCACTTGTGTTGGTGCAGGAAACCACTTTTGCACTTGTATTAGTGTGGAAAAACCACTTTTCGCACTTGTGTTAGTGTTGAAAAACCACTTTTCGCACTTGTGTTAGTGTTGAAAAACCACTTTTCGCACTTGTGATAGTGTTGAAAAACAACTTTTCGCACTTGTGTTGGTGCAGGAAACCACTTTTGCACTTGTATTAGTGTGGAAAAACACTTTTTGCACTTGTGATAGTGTTGAAAAACCACTTTTCGCACTTGTGTTGGTGCAGGAAAACCACTTTTGCACTTGTATTAGTGGGGAAAAAACACTTTTTGCACTTGTGATAGTGTTGAAAAACCACTTTTCGCACTTGTGTTAGTGTTGAAAAACCACTTTTCGCACTTGTGTTGGTGCAGGAAACCACTTTTGCACTTGTATTAGTGTTGAAAAAACCACTTTTTGCACTTGTGTTAGTGTTGAAAAACCACTTTTCGCACTTGTGTTGGTGTTGAAAAACCACTTTTCGCACTTGTGTTGGTGCAGGAAACCACTTTTGCACTTGTATTAGTGTGGAAAAAACACTTTTTGCACTTGTGATAGTGTTGAAAAACCACTTTTTGCACTTGTGATAGTGTTGAAAAACCACTTTTGCACTTGTGTTAGTGCAGGAAACCACTTTTCGCACTTGTGTTAGTGTTGAAAAACCACTTTTCGCACTTGTGATAGTGTTGAAAAACCACTTTTCGCACTTGTGTTAGTGTTGAAAAACCACTTTTCGCACTTGTGTTGATGCAGGAAACCACTTTTGCACTTGTATTAGTGTGGAAAACCCACTTTTCGCACTTGTGTTAGTGTTGAAAAACCATTTTTCGCACTTGTGTTGGTGCAGGAAACCACTTTTCGCACTTGTGTTGGTGCAGGAAACCACTTTTGCACTTGTATTAGTGTGGAAAAACCACTTTTCGCACTTGTGTTAGTGTTGAAAAACCACTTTTCGCACTTGTGTTGGTGTTGAAAAACCACTTTTCGCACTTGTGTTAGTGTTGAAAAACCACTTTTCGCACTTGTGTTGGTACAGGAAACCACTTTTGCACTTGTATTAGTGTGGAAAAACCACTTTTTGCACTTGTGATAGTGTTGAAAAACCACTTTTCGCACTTGCGTTATTGTTGAAAAACCACTTTCCTCACTTGTGTTGGTGCAGGAAACCACTTTTGCACTTGTATTAGTGTTGGAAAACCACTTTTCGCACTTGTGTTAGTGTTGAAAAACCACTTTTCGCACTTGTGTTAGTGTTGAAAAACCACTTTTCGCACTTGTGTTAGTGTTGAAAAACCACTTTTCGCACTTGTGTTAGTGTTGAAAAACCACTTTTCGCACTTGTGTTTGTGCAGGAAACCACTTTTGCACTTGTATTAGTGTGGAAAAACCACTTTTCACACTTGTGTTAGTGTTGAAAAACAACATTTCGCACTTGTGTTGGTGCAGGAAACCACTTTTGCACTTGTATTAGTGTGGAAAAAACACTTTTTGCACATGTGATAGTGTTGAAAAACCACTTTTTGCACTTGTGTTAGTGTTGAAAAACCACTTTTCGCAATTGTGTTGGTGCAGGAAACCACTTTTGCACTTGTATTAGTGTGGAAAAAACACTTTTTGCACTTGTGATAGTGTTGAAAAACCACTTTTCGCACTTGTGTTAGTGTCGAAAAACCACTTTTCGCACTTGTGTTGGTGCAGGAAACCACTTTTGCACTTGTATTAGTGTGAAAAAACCACTTTTCGCACTTGTGTTAGTGTTGAAAAACCACTTTTCGCATTTGTGTTGGTGCAGGAAACCACTTTTGCAATTGTATTAGTGTTGAAAAACCACTTTTCGCACTTGTGTTAGTGTTGAAAAACCACTTTTCGCACTTGTGTTGGTGCAGGAAACCACTTCTGCACTTGTATTAGTGTGGAAAAACCACTTTTCGCACTTGTGTTAGTGTTGAAAAAACACTTTTTGCACTTGTGATAGTGTTGAAAAACCACTTTTCGCACTTGTGTTAGTGTTGAAAAACCACTTTTCGCACTTGTGTTGGTGCAGGAAACCACTTTTGCACTTGTATTAGTGTGGAAAAAACACTTTTTGCACTTGTGATAGTGTTGAAAAACCACTTTTCGAACTTGTGTTAGTGTTGAAAAACCACTTTTCGCACTTGTGTTGGTGCAGGAAACCACTTTTGCACTTGTATTAGTGTGGAAAAACTACTTTTCGCACTTGTGTTAGTGTTGAAAAAACACTTTTCGCACTTGTGTTAGTGTTGAAAAACCACTTTTCGCACTTGTGATAGTGTTGAAAAACAACTTTTCGCACTTGTGTTGGTGCAGGAAACCACTTTTGCACTTGTATTAGTGTGGAAAAAACACTTTTTGCACATGTGATAGTGTTGAAAAACCACTTTTTGCACTTGTGTTAGTGTTGAAAAACCACTTTTCGCAATTGTGTTGGTGCAGGAAACCACTTTTGCACTTGTATTAGTGTGGAAAAACCACTTTTCGCACTTGTGTTAGTGTTGAAAAACCACTTTTCGCATTTGTGTTGGTGCAGGAAACCACTTTTGCAATTGTATTAGTGTTGAAAAACCACTTTTCGCACTTGTGTTAGTGTTGAAAAACCACTTTTCGCACTTGTGTTGGTGCAGGAAACCACTTCTGCACTTGTATTAGTGTGGAAAAACCACTTTTCGCACTTGTGTTAGTGTTGAAAAAAACACTTTTTGCACTTGTGATAGTGTTGAAAAACCACTTTTCGCACTTGTGTTAGTGTTGAAAAACCACTTTTCGCACTTGTGTTGGTGCAGGAAACCACTTTTGCACTTGTATTAGTGTGGAAAAAACACTTTTCCCACTTGTGATAGTGTTGAAAAACCACTTTTCGAACTTGTGTTAGTGTTGAAAAAACCACTTTTCGCACTTGTGTTGGTGCAGGAAACCACTTTTGCACTTGTATTAGTGTGGAAAAACTACTTTTCGCACTTGTGTTAGTGTTGAAAAACCACTTTTCGCACTTGTGTTAGTGTTGAAAAACCACTTTTCGCACTTGTGATAGTGTTGAAAAACCACTTTTCGCACTTGTGTTGGTGCAGGAAACCACTTTTGCACTTGTATTAGTGTGGAAAAACACTTTTTGCACTTGTGATAGTGTTGAAAAACCACTTTTCGCACTTGTGTTAGTGTTGAAAAACCACTTTTCGCACTTGTGTTGATGCAGGAAACCACTTTTGCACTTGTATTAGTGTGGAAAAACCACTTTTCGCACTTGTGTTAGTGTTGAAAAACCACTTTTCGCACTTGTAATAGTGTTGAAAAACCACTTTTCGCACTTGTGTTGGTGCAGGAAACCACTTTTGCACTTGTATTAGTGTGGAAAAAACACTTTTTGCACTTGCGATAGTGTTGAAAAACTACTTTTCACACTTGTGTTAGTGTTGAAAAACCACTTTTCGCACATGTGTTGGTGCAGGAAACCTCTTTTGCACTTGTATTAGTGTGGAAAAACCACTTTTCGCACTTGTGTTAGTGTTGAAAAACCACTTTTCGCACTTGTGTTGGTGCAGGAAACCACTTTTGCACTTGTATTAGTGTGGAAAAACCACTTTTCGCACTTGTGTTAGTGTTGAAAAACCACTTTTCGCACTTGTGTTAGTGTTGAAAAACCACTTTTCGCACTTGTGTTAGTGTTGAAAAACCACTTTTCGCACTTGTGTTGGTGCAGGAAACCACTTTTGCACTTGTATTAGTGTGGAAAAAACACTTTTCGCACTTGTGTTAGACTGTTAGTGTTGAAAAACCACTTTTCGCACTTGTGTTAGTGTTGAAAAACCACTTTTCGCACTTGTGTTGGTGCAGGAAACCACTTTTGCACTTGTATTAGTGTGGAAAAAACACTTTTCCCACTTGTGATAGTGTTGAAAAACCACTTTTCGAACTTGTGTTAGTGTTGAAAAACCACTTTTCGCACTTGTGTTGGTGCAGGAAACCACTTTTGCACTTGTATTAGTGTGGAAAAAACTACTTTTCGCACTTGTGTTAGTGTTGAAAAACTACTTTTCGCACTTGTGTTAGTGTTGAAAAACCACTTTTCGCACTTGTGATAGTGTTGAAAAACCACTTTTCGCACTTGTGTTGGTGCAGGAAACCACTTTTGCACTTGTATTAGTGTGGAAAAACACTTTTTGCACTTGTGATAGTGTTGAAAAACCACTTTTCGCACTTGTGTTAGTGTTGAAAAACCACTTTTCGCACTTGTGTTGATGCAGGAAACCACTTTTGCACTTGTATTAGTGTGGCAAAAACCACTTTTCGCACTTGTGTTAGTGTTGAAAAACCACTTTTCGCACTTGTGATAGTGTTGAAAAACCACTTTTCGCACTTGTGTTGGTGCAGGAAACCACTTTTGCACTTGTATTAGTGTGGAAAAAACACTTTTTGCACTTGCGATAGTGTTGAAAAACTACTTTTCACACTTGTGTTAGTGTTGAAAAACCACTTTTCGCACATGTGTTGGTGCAGGAAACCTCTTTTGCACTTGTATTAGTGTGGAAAAACCACTTTTCGCACTTGTGTTAGTGTTGAAAAACCACTTTTCGCACTTGTGTTGGTGCAGGAAACCACTTTTGCACTTGTATTAGTGTGGAAAAACCACTTTTCGCACTTGTGTTAGTGTTGAAAAACCACTTTTCGCACTTGTGTTAGTGTTGAAAAACCACTTTTCGCACTTGTGTTAGTGTTGAAAAACCACTTTTCGCACTTGTGTTGGTGCAGGAAACCACTTTTGCACTTGTATTAGTGTGGAAAAAACACTTTTCGCACTTGTGTTAGACTGTTAGTGTTGAAAAACCACTTTTCGCACTTGTGTTAGTGTTGAAAAACCACTTTTCGCACTTGTGTTGGTGCAGGAAACCACTTTTGCACTTGTATTAGTGTGGAAAAACCACTTTTTGCACTTGTGTTTGTGTTGAAAAACCACTTTTCGCACTTGTGTTCGTGCAGGAAACCACTTTTGCACTTGTATTAGTGTGGAAAAAACACTTTTTGCACATGTGATAGTGTTGAAAAACCACTTTTTGCACTTGTGTTAGTGTTGAAAAACCACTTTTCGCAATTGTGTTGGTGCAGGAAACCACTTTTGCACTTGTATTAGTGTGGAAAAAACACTTTTTGCACTTGTGATAGTGTTGAAAAACCACTTTTCCGCACTTGTGTTAGTGTCGAAAAACCACTTTTCGCACTTGTGTTGGTGCAGGAAACCACTTTTGCACTTGTATTAGTGTGGAAAAACCACTTTTCGCACTTGTGTTAGTGTTGAAAAACCACTTTTCGCATTTGTGTTGGTGCAGGAAACCACTTTTGCAATTGTATTAGTGTTGAAAAACCACTTTTCGCACTTGTGTTATTGTTGAAAAACCACTTTTTGCACTTGTGTTGGTGCAGGAAACCACTTTTGCACTTGTATTAGTGTGGAAAAACCACTTTTCGCACTTGTGTTAGTGTTGAAAAAACACTTTTTGCACTTGTTGTAGTGTTGAAAAACCACTTTTCGCACTTGTGTTAGTGTTGAAAAACCACTTTTCGCACTTGTGTTGGTGCAGGAAACCACTTTTGCACTTGTATTAGTGTGGAAAAAAACACTTTTTGCACTTGTGATAGTGTTGAAAAACCACTTTTCGAACTTGTGTTAGTGTTGAAAAACCACTTTTCGCACTTGTGTTGGTGCAGGAAACCACTTTTGCACTTGTATTAGTGTGGAAAAACCACTTTTCGCACTTGTGTTAGTGTTGAAAAACCACTTTTCGCACTTGTGATAGTGTTGAAAAACCACTTTCGCACTTGTGTTGGTGCAGTAAACCACTTTTGCACTTGTATTAGTGTGGAAAAAACACTTTTTGCACTTGCGATAGTGTTGAAAAACTACTTTTCACACGTGTGTTAGTGTTGAAAAACCACTTTTCGCACTTGTGTTGGTGCAGGAAACCACTTTTGCACTTGTATTAGTGTGGAAAAACCACTTTTCGCAGTTGTGTTAGTGTTGAAAAACCACTTTTCGCACTTGTGTTAGTGTTGAAAAACCACTTTTCACACTTGTGTTGGTGCAGGAAACCACTTTTGCACTTGTATTAGTGTGGAAAAAACACTTTTTGCACTTGTGATAGTGTTGAAAAACCACTTTTCGCACTTGTGTTATGTTGAAAAACCACTTTTCGCAATTGTGTTGGTGCAGGAAACCACTTTTGCACTTGTATTAGTGTGGAAAAACCACTTTTCGCAGTTGTGTTAGTGTTGAAAAACCACTTTTCGCACTTGTGTTAGTGTTGAAAAACCACTTTTCACACTTGTGTTGGTGCAGGAAAACCACTTTTGCACTTGTATTAGTGTGGAAAAAACACTTTTTGCACTTGTGATAGTGTTGAAAATCCACTTTTCGCACTTGTGTTAGTGTTGAAAAACCACTTTTCGCAATTGTGTTGGTGCAGGAAACCACTTTTGCACTTGTATTAGTGTGGGAAAAACACTTTTTGCACTTGTGATAGTGTTGAAAAACCACTTTTTGCACTTGTGTTTGTGTTGAAAAACCACTTTTTGCACATGTGTTGGTGCAGGAAACCACTTTTGCAATTGTATTAGTGTTGAAAAACCACTTTTCGCACTTGTGTTGGTGCAGGAAACCACTTCTGCACTTGTATTAGTGTGGAAAAACCACTTTTCGCACTTGTGTTAGTGTTGAAAAAACACTTTTTGCACTTGTGATAGTGTTGAAAAACCACTTTTCGCACTTGTGTTAGTGTTGAAAAACCACTTTTCGCACTTGTGTTGGTGCAGGAAACCACTTTTGCACTTGTATTAGTGTGGAAAAAACACTTTTTGCACTTGTGATAGTGTTGAAAAACCACTTTTCGAACTTGTGTTAGTGTTGAAAAACCACTTTTCGCACTTGTGTTGGTGCAGGAAACCACTTTTGCACTTGTATTGGTGTGGAAAAACCACTTTTCGCACTTGTGTTAGTGTTGAAAAACCACTTTTCGCACTTGTGTTAGTGTTGAAAAACCACTTTTCGCACTTGTGATAGTGTTGAAAAACAACTTTTCGCACTTGTGTTGGTGCAGGAAACCACTTTTGCACTTGTATTAGTGTGGAAAAACACTTTTTGCACTTGTGTTAGTGTTGAAAAACCACTTTTCGCACTTGTGTTGGTGCAGGAAACCACTTTTGCACTTGTATTGGTGTGGAAAAACCACTTTTCGCACTTGTGTTAGTGTTGAAAAACCACTTTTCGCACTTGTGTTAGTGTTGAAAAACCACTTTTCGCACTTGTGTTAGTGTTGAAAAACCACTTTTCGCACTTGTGTTGGTGCAGGAAACCACTTTTGCACTTGTATTAGTGTGGAAAAAACCACTTTTTGCACTTGTGTTAGTGTTGAAAAACCACTTTTCGCACTTGTGTTAGTGTTGAAAAACCACTTTTCGCACTTGTGTTGGTGCAGGAAACCACTTTTGCACTTGTATTAGTGTGGAAAAAACACTTTTTGCACTTGTGATAGTGTTGAAAAACCACTTTTCGCACTTGTGTTAGTGTTGAAAAACCACTTTTCGCACTTGTGTTGGTGCAGGAAACCACTTTTGCACTTGTATTAGTGTGGAAAAAACACTTTTCGCACTTGTGTTAGACTGTTAGTGTTGAAAAACCACTTTTCGCACTTGTGTTAGTGTTGAAAAACCACTTTTCGCACTTGTGTTGGTGCAGGAAACCACTTTTGCACTTGTATTAGTGTGGAAAAACCACTTTTTGCACTTGTGTTTGTGTTGAAAAACCACTTTTCGCACTTGTGTTCGTGCAGGAAACCACTTTTGCACTTGTATTAGTGTGGAAAAAACACTTTTTGCACATGTGATAGTGTTGAAAAACCACTTTTTGCACTTGTGTTAGTGTTGAAAAACCACTTTTCGCAATTGTGTTGGTGCAGGAAACCACTTTTGCACTTGTATTAGTGTGGAAAAAACACTTTTTGCACTTGTGATAGTGTTGAAAAACCACTTTTCGCACTTGTGTTAGTGTCGAAAAACCACTTTTCGCACTTGTGTTGGTGCAGGAAACCACTTTTGCACTTGTATTAGTGTGGAAAAACCACTTTTCGCACTTGTGTTAGTGTTGAAAAACCACTTTTCGCATTTGTGTTGGTGCAGGAAACCACTTTTGCAATTGTATTAGTGTTGAAAAACCACTTTTCGCACTTGTGTTAGTGTTGAAAAACCACTTTTCGCACTTGTGTTGGTGCAGGAAACCACTTTTGCACTTGTATTAGTGTGGAAAAACCACTTTTCGCACTTGTGTTAGTGTTGAAAAAACACTTTTTGCACTTGTTGTAGTGTTGAAAAACCACTTTTCGCACTTGTGTTAGTGTTGAAAAACCACTTTTCGCACTTGTGTTAGTGTTGAAAAACCACTTTTCACACTTGTGTTGGTGCAGGAAAACCACTTTTGCACTTGTATTAGTGTGGAAAAAACACTTTTTGCACTTGTGATAGTGTTGAAAAACCACTTTTCGCACTTGTGTTAGTGTTGAAAAACCACTTTTCGCAATTGTGTTGGTGCAGGAAACCACTTTTGCACTTGTATTAGTGTGGGAAAAACACTTTTTGCACTTGTGATAGTGTTGAAAAACCACTTTTTGCACTTGTGTTTGTGTTGAAAAACCACTTTTTGCACATGTGTTGGTGCAGGAAACCACTTTTGCAATTGTATTAGTGTTGAAAAACCACTTTTTGCACTTGTGTTAGTGTTGAAAAACCACTTTTCGCACTTGTGTTGGTGCAGGAAACCACTTCTGCACTTGTATTAGTGTGGAAAAACCACTTTTCGCACTTGTGTTAGTGTTGAAAAAACACTTTTTGCACTTGTGATAGTGTTGAAAAACCACTTTTCGCACTTGTGTTAGTGTTGAAAAACCACTTTTCGCACTTGTGTTGGTGCAGGAAACCACTTTTGCACTTGTATTAGTGTGGAAAAAACACTTTTTGCACTTGTGATAGTGTTGAAAAACCACTTTTCGAACTTGTGTTAGTGTTGAAAAACCACTTTTCGCACTTGTGTTGGTGCAGGAAACCACTTTTGCACTTGTATTGGTGTGGAAAAACCACTTTTCGCACTTGTGTTAGTGTTGAAAAACCACTTTTCGCACTTGTGTTAGTGTTGAAAACCCACTTTTCGCACTTGTGATAGTGTTGAAAAACAACTTTTCGCACTTGTGTTGGTGCAGGAAACCACTTTTGCACTTGTATTAGTGTGGAAAAACACTTTTTGCACTTGTGTTAGTGTTGAAAAACCACTTTTCGCACTTGTGTTGGTGCAGGAAACCACTTTTGCACTTGTATTGGTGTGGAAAAACCACTTTTCGCACTTGTGTTAGTGTTGAAAAACCACTTTTCGCACTTGTGTTAGTGTTGAAAAACCACTTTTCGCACTTGTGTTAGTGTTGAAAAACCACTTTTCGCACTTGTGTTGGTGCAGGAAACCACTTTTGCACTTGTATTAGTGTGGAAAAAACCACTTTTTGCACTTGTGTTAGTGTTGAAAAACCACTTTTCGCACTTGTGTTAGTGTTGAAAAACCACTTTTCGCACTTGTGTTGGTGCAGGAAACCACTTTTGCACTTGTATTAGTGTGGAAAAAACACTTTTTGCACTTGTGATAGTGTTGAAAAACCACTTTTCGCACTTGTGATAGTGTTGAAAAACCACTTTTGCACTTGTGTTAGTGCAGGAAACCACTTTTGCACTTGTATTAGTGTGGAAAAACCACTTTTCGCACTTGTGTTAGTGTTGAAAAACCACTTTTTGCACTTGTGTTAGTGTTGAAAAACCACTTTTCGCACTTGTGTTGGTGCAGAAAACCACTTTTGCACTTGTATTAGTGTGGAAAAACCACTTTTCGCACTTGTGTTAGTGTTGAAAAAACACTTTTCGCACTTGTGTTGGTGCAGGAAAACCACTTTTGCACTTGTATTAGTGGGGAAAAAACACTTTTTGCACTTGTGATAGTGTTGAAAAACCACTTTTCGCACTTGTGTTAGTGTTGAAAAACCACTTTTCGCACTTGTGTTAGTGTTGAAAAACCACTTTTCGCACTTGTGTTAGTGTTGAAAAACCACTTTTCGCACTTGTGTTGGTGCAGGAAACCACTTTTGCACTTGTATTAGTGTTGAAAAACCACTTTTCGCACTTGTGATAGTGTTGAAAAACCACTTTTGCACTTGTGTTAGTGCAGGAAACCACTTTTCGCACTTGTGTTAGTGTTGAAAAACCACTTTTTGCACTTGTGATAGTGTTGAAAAACCACTTTTCGCACTTGTGTTAGTGTTGAAAAACCACTTTTCGCACTTGTGTTGATGCAGGAAACCACTTTTGCACTTGTATTAGTGTGGAAAACCCACTTTTCGCACTTGTGTTAGTGTTGAAAAACCATTTTTCGCACTTGTGTTGGTGCAGGAAACCACTTTTGCACTTGTATTAGTGTGGAAAACCACTTTTCGCACTTGTGTTAGTGTTGAAAAACCACTTTTCGCACTTGTGTTAGTGTTGAAAAACCACTTTTCGCACTTGTGTTAGTGTTGAAAAACCACTATTCGCACTTGTGTTGGTGCAGGAAACCACTTTTGCACTTGTATTAGTGTGGAAAAAACACTTTTTGCACTTGTGATAGTGTTGAAAAACCACTTTTTGCACTTGTGTTTGTGTTGAAAAACCACTTTTCGCACTTGTGTTAGTGTTGAAAAACCACTTTTCGCACTTGTGTTGGTGTTGAAAAACCACTTTTCGCACTTGTGTTAGTGTTGAAAAACCACTTTTCGCACTTGTGTTGGTACAGGAAACCACTTTTGCACTTGTATTAGTGTGGAAAAACCACTTTTTGCACTTGTGATAGTGTTGAAAAACCACTTTTCGCACTTGCGTTAGTGTTGAAAAACCACTTTCCGCACTTGTGTTGGTGCAGGAAACCACTTTTGCACTTGTATTAGTGTTGGAAAACCACTTTTCGCACTTGTGTTAGTGTTGAAAAACCACTTTTTGCACTTGTGTTTGTGTTGAAAAACCACTTTTCGCACTTGTGTTGGTGCAGGAAACCACTTTTGCACTTGTATTAGTGTGGAAAAACCACTTTTCGCACTTGTGTTAGTGTTGAAAAACCACTTTTTGCACTTGTGTTAGTGTTGAAAAACCACTTTTCGCACTTGTGTTGGTGCAGGAAACCACTTTTGCACTTGTATTAGTGTGGAAAAACCACTTTTCGCACTTGTGTTAGTGTTGAAAAACCACTTTTCGCATTTGTGTTGGTGCAGGAAACCACTTTTGCAATTGTATTAGTGTTGAAAAACCACTTTTTGCACTTGTGTTAGTGTTGAAAAACCACTTTTCGCACTTGTGTTGGTGCAGGAAACCACTTCTGCACTTGTATTAGTGTGGAAAAACCACTTTTCGCACTTGTGTTAGTGTTGAAAAAACACTTTTTGCACTTGTGATAGTGTTGAAAAACCACTTTTCGCACTTGTGTTAGTGTTGAAAAACCACTTTTCGCACTTGTGTTGGTGCAGGAAACCACTTTTGCACTTGTATTAGTGTGGAAAAAACACTTTTTGCACTTGTGATAGTGTTGAAAAACCACTTTTCGCACTTGTGTTGGTGCAGGAAAACCACTTTTGCACTTGTATTAGTGGGGAAAAAACACTTTTTGCACTTGTGATAGTGTTGAAAAACCACTTTTCGCACTTGTGTTAGTGTTGAAAAACCACTTTTCGCACTTGTGTTGGTGCAGGAAACCACTTTTGCACTTGTATTAGTGTTGAAAAAACCACTTTTTGCACTTGTGTTAGTGTTGAAAAACCACTTTTCGCACTTGTGTTGGTGTTGAAAAACCACTTTTCGCACTTGTGTTGGTGCAGGAAACCACTTTTGCACTTGTATTAGTGTGGAAAAAACACTTTTTGCACTTGTGATAGTGTTGAAAAACCACTTTTCGCACTTGTGATAGTGTTGAAAAACTACTTTTGCACTTGTGTTAGTGCAGGAAACCACTTTTCGCACTTGTGTTAGTGTTGAAAAACCACTTTTCGCACTTGTGATAGTGTTGAAAAACCACTTTTCGCACTTGTGTTAGTGTTGAAAAACCACTTTTCGCACTTGTGTTGATGCAGGAAACCACTTTTGCACTTGTATTAGTGTGGAAAACCCACTTTTCGCACTTGTGTTAGTGTTGAAAAACCATTTTTCGCACTTGTGTTGGTGCAGGAAACCACTTTTCGCACTTGTGTTGGTGCAGGAAACCACTTTTGCACTTGTATTAGTGTGGAAAAACCACTTTTCGCACTTGTGTTAGTGTTGAAAAACCACTTTTCGCACTTGTGTTGGTGTTGAAAAACCACTTTTCGCACTTGTGTTAGTGTTGAAAAACCACTTTTCGCACTTGTGTTGGTACAGGAAACCACTTTTGCACTTGTATTAGTGTGGAAAAACCACTTTTTGCACTTGTGATAGTGTTGAAAAACCACTTTTCGCACTTGCGTTAGTGTTGAAAAACCACTTTCCGCACTTGTGTTGGTGCAGGAAACCACTTTTGCAATTGTATTAGTGTTGGAAAACCACTTTTCGCACTTGTGTTAGTGTTGAAAAACCACTTTTTGCACTTGTGTTTGTGTTGAAAAACCACTTTTCGCACTTGTGTTGGTGCAGGAAACCACTTTTGCACTTGTATTAGTGTGGAAAAACCACTTTTCGCACTTGTGTTAGTGTTGAAAAACCACTTTTCGCACTTGTGTTAGTGTTGAAAAACCACTTTTCGCACTTGTGTTGGTACAGGAAACCACTTTTGCACTTGTATTAGTGTGGAAAAACCACTTTTTGCACTTGTGATAGTGTTGAAAAACCACTTTTCGCACTTGTGTTAGTGTTGAAAAACCACTTTCCGCACTTGTGTTGGTGCAGGAAACCACTTTTGCACTTGTATTAGTGTTGGAAAACCACTTTTCGCACTTGTGTTAGTGTTGAAAAACCACTTTTCGCACTTGTGTTAGTGTTGAAAAACCACTTTTCGCACTTGTGTTAGTGTTGAAAAACCACTTTTCGCACTTGTGTTAGTGTTGAAAAACCACTTTTCGCACTTGTGTTTGTGCAGGAAACCACTTTTGCACTTGTATTAGTGTGGAAAAACCACTTTTCACACTTGTGTTAGTGTTGAAAAACAACTTTTCGCACTTGTGTTGGTGCAGGAAACCACTTTTGCACTTGTATTAGTGTGGAAAAAACACTTTTTGCACATGTGATAGTGTTGAAAAACCACTTTTCGCACTTGTGTTAGTGTTGAAAAACCACTTTTCGCAATTGTGTTGGTGCAGGAAACCACTTTTGCACTTGTATTAGTGTGGAAAAAACACTTTTTGCACTTGTGATAGTGTTGAAAAACCACTTTTCGCACTTGTGTTAGTGTCGAAAAACCACTTTTCGCACTTGTGTTGGTGCAGGAAACCACTTTTGCACTTGTATTAGTGTGGAAAAACCACTTTTCGCACTTGTGTTAGTGTTGAAAAACCACTTTTCGCATTTGTGTTGGTGCAGGAAACCACTTTTGCAATTGTATTAGTGTTGAAAAACCACTTTTTGCACTTGTGTTAGTGTTGAAAAAACACTTTTTGCACTTGTGATAGTGTTGAAAAACCACTTTTCGCACTTGTGTTAGTGTTGAAAAACCACTTTTCGCACTTGTGTTGGTGCAGGAAACCACTTTTGCACTTGTATTAGTGTGGAAAAAACACTTTTTGCACTTGTGATAGTGTTGAAAAACCACTTTTCGAACTTGTGTTAGTGTTGAAAAACCACTTTTCGCACTTGTGTTGGTGCAGGAAACCACTTTTGCACTTGTATTAGTGTGGAAAAACCACTTTTCGCACTTGTGTTAGTGTTGAAAAACCACTTTTCGCACTTGTGTTAGTGTTGAAAAACCACTTTTCGCACTTGTGATAGTGTTGAAAAACAACTTTTCGCACTTGTGTTGGTGCAGGAAACCACTTTTGCACTTGTATTAGTGTGGAAAAACACTTTTTGCACTTGTGATAGTGTTGAAAAACCACTTTTCGCACTTGTGTTGGTGCAGGAAAACCACTTTTGCACTTGTATTAGTGGGGAAAAAACACTTTTTGCACTTGTGATAGTGTTGAAAAACCACTTTTCGCACTTGTGTTAGTGTTGAAAAACCACTTTTCGCACTTGTGTTGGTGCAGGAAACCACTTTTGCACTTGTATTAGTGTTGAAAAAACCACTTTTTGCACTTGTGTTAGTGTTGAAAAACCACTTTTCGCACTTGTGTTGGTGTTGAAAAACCACTTTTCGCACTTGTGTTGGTGCAGGAAACCACTTTTGCACTTGTATTAGTGTGGAAAAAACACTTTTTGCACTTGTGATAGTGTTGAAAAACCACTTTTTGCACTTGTGATAGTGTTGAAAAACCACTTTTGCACTTGTGTTAGTGCAGGAAACCACTTTTCGCACTTGTGTTAGTGTTGAAAAACCACTTTTCGCACTTGTGATAGTGTTGAAAAACCACTTTTCGCACTTGTGTTAGTGTTGAAAAACCACTTTTCGCACTTGTGTTGATGCAGGAAACCACTTTTGCACTTGTATTAGTGTGGAAAACCCACTTTTCGCACTTGTGTTAGTGTTGAAAAACCATTTTTCGCACTTGTGTTGGTGCAGGAAACCACTTTTCGCACTTGTGTTGGTGCAGGAAACCACTTTTGCACTTGTATTAGTGTGGAAAAAACCACTTTTCGCACTTGTGTTAGTGTTGAAAAACCACTTTTCGCACTTGTGTTGGTGTTGAAAAACCACTTTTCGCACTTGTGTTAGTGTTGAAAAACCACTTTTCGCACTTGTGTTGGTACAGGAAACCACTTTTGCACTTGTATTAGTGTGGAAAAAACCACTTTTTGCACTTGTGATAGTGTTGAAAAACCACTTTTCGCACTTGCGTTAGTGTTGAAAAACCACTTTCCGCACTTGTGTTGGTGCAGGAAACCACTTTTGCACTTGTATTAGTGTTGGAAAACCACTTTTCGCACTTGTGTTAGTGTTGAAAAACCACTTTTCGCACTTGTGTTAGTGTTGAAAAACCACTTTTCGCACTTGTGTTAGTGTTGAAAAACCACTTTTCGCACTTGTGTTAGTGTTGAAAAACCACTTTTCGCACTTGTGTTTGTGCAGGAAACCACTTTTGCACTTGTATTAGTGTGGAAAAACCACTTTTCACACTTGTGTTAGTGTTGAAAAACAACATTTCGCACTTGTGTTGGTGCAGGAAACCACTTTTGCACTTGTATTAGTGTGGAAAAAACACTTTTTGCACATGTGATAGTGTTGAAAAACCACTTTTTGCACTTGTGTTAGTGTTGAAAAACCACTTTTCGCAATTGTGTTGGTGCAGGAAACCACTTTTGCACTTGTATTAGTGTGGAAAAAACACTTTTTGCACTTGTGATAGTGTTGAAAAACCACTTTTCGCACTTGTGTTAGTGTCGAAAAACCACTTTTCGCACTTGTGTTGGTGCAGGAAACCACTTTTGCACTTGTATTAGTGTGAAAAAACCACTTTTCGCACTTGTGTTAGTGTTGAAAAACCACTTTTCGCATTTGTGTTGGTGCAGGAAACCACTTTTGCAATTGTATTAGTGTTGAAAAACCACTTTTCGCACTTGTGTTAGTGTTGAAAAACCACTTTTCGCACTTGTGTTGGTGCAGGAAACCACTTCTGCACTTGTATTAGTGTGGAAAAACCACTTTTCGCACTTGTGTTAGTGTTGAAAAAACACTTTTTGCACTTGTGATAGTGTTGAAAAACCACTTTTCGCACTTGTGTTAGTGTTGAAAAACCACTTTTCGCACTTGTGTTGGTGCAGGAAACCACTTTTGCACTTGTATTAGTGTGGAAAAAACACTTTTTGCACTTGTGATAGTGTTGAAAAACCACTTTTCGAACTTGTGTTAGTGTTGAAAAACCACTTTTCGCACTTGTGTTGGTGCAGGAAACCACTTTTGCACTTGTATTAGTGTGGAAAAACTACTTTTCGCACTTGTGTTAGTGTTGAAAAACCACTTTTCGCACTTGTGTTAGTGTTGAAAAACCACTTTTCGCACTTGTGATAGTGTTGAAAAACAACTTTTCGCACTTGTGTTGGTGCAGGAAACCACTTTTGCACTTGTATTAGTGTGGAAAAAACACTTTTTGCACATGTGATAGTGTGGAAAAACCACTTTTTGCACTTGTGTTAGTGTTGAAAAACCACTTTTCGCAATTGTGTTGGTGCAGGAAACCACTTTTGCACTTGTATTAGTGTGGAAAAAACACTTTTTGCACTTGTGATAGTGTTGAAAAACCACTTTTCGCACTTGTGTTAGTGTCGAAAAACCACTTTTCGTACTTGTATTGGTGCAGGAAACCACTTTTGCACTTGTATTAGTGTGGAAAAACCACTTTTCGCACTTGTGTTAGTGTTGAAAAACCACTTTTCGCATTTGTGTTGGTGCAGGAAACCACTTTTGCAATTGTATTAGTGTTGAAAAACCACTTTTCGCACTTATGTTAGTGTTGAAAAACCACTTTTCGCACTTGTGTTGGTGCAGGAAACCACTTCTGCACTTGTATTAGTGTGGAAAAACCACTTTTCGCACTTGTGATAGTGTTGAAAAACAACTTTTCGCACTTGTGTTGGTGCAGGAAACCACTTTTGCACTTGTATTAGTGTGGAAAAACACTTTTTGCACTTGTGATAGTGTTGAAAAACCACTTTTCGCACTTGTGTTGGTGCAGGAAAACCACTTTTGCACTTGTATTAGTGGGGAAAAAACACTTTTTGCACTTGTGATAGTGTTGAAAAACCACTTTTCGCATTTGTGTTAGTGTTGAAAAACCACTTTTCGCACTTGTGTTGGTGCAGGAAACCACTTTTGCACTTGTATTAGTGTTGAAAAAACCACTTTTTGCACTTGTGTTAGTGTTGAAAAACCACTTTTCGCACTTGTGTTGGTGTTGAAAAACCACTTTTCGCACTTGTGTTGGTGCAGGAAACCACTTTTGCACTTGTATTAGTGTGGAAAAAACACTTTTTGCACTTGTGATAGTGTTGAAAAAACCACTTTTTGCA
The DNA here is from genome assembly GCF_964187855.1 of Myxine glutinosa. NCBI lineage: Eukaryota > Metazoa > Chordata > Myxini > Myxiniformes > Myxinidae > Myxine > Myxine glutinosa. The sequence goes on from NW_027617331.1 coordinate 91,918, forward strand.
CTTGTGATAGTGTTGAAAAACCACTTTTGCACTTGTGTTAGTGCAGGAAACCACTTTTCGCACTTGTGTTAGTGTTGAAAAACCACTTTTCGCACTTGTGATAGTGTTGAAAAACCACTTTTCGCACTTGTGTTAGTGTTGAAAAACCACTTTTCGCACTTGTGTTGATGCAGGAAACCACTTTTGCACTTGTATTAGTGTGGAAAACCCACTTTTCGCACTTGTGTTAGTGTTGAAAAACCATTTTTCGCACTTGTGTTGGTGCAGGAAACCACTTTTCGCACTTGTGTTGGTGCAGGAAACCACTTTTGCACTTGTATTAGTGTGGAAAAACCACTTTTCGCACTTGTGTTAGTGTTGAAAAACCACTTTTCGCACTTGTGTTGGTGTTGAAAAACCACTTTTCGCACTTGTGTTAGTGTTGAAAAACCACTTTTCGCACTTGTGTTGGTACAGGAAACCACTTTTGCACTTGTATTAGTGTGGAAAAACCACTTTTTGCACTTGTGATAGTGTTGAAAAACCACTTTTCGCACTTGCGTTAGTGTTGAAAAACCACTTTCCGCACTTGTGTTGGTGCAGGAAACCACTTTTGCACTTGTATTAGTGTTGGAAAACCACTTTTCGCACTTGTGTTAGTGTTGAAAAACCACTTTTCGCACTTGTGTTAGTGTTGAAAAACCACTTTTCGCACTTGTGTTAGTGTTGAAAAACCACTTTTCGCACTTGTGTTAGTGTTGAAAAACCACTTTTCGCACTTGTGTTTGTGCAGGAAACCACTTTTGCACTTGTATTAGTGTGGAAAAACCACTTTTCACACTTGTGTTAGTGTTGAAAAACAACATTTCGCACTTGTGTTGGTGCAGGAAACCACTTTTGCACATGTATTAGTGTGGAAAAAACACTTTTTGCACATGTGATAGTGTTGAAAAACCACTTTTTGCACTTGTGTTAGTGTTGAAAAACCACTTTTCGCAATTGTGTTGGTGCAGGAAACCACTTTTGCACTTGTATTAGTGTGGAAAAAACACTTTTTGCACTTGTGATAGTGTTGAAAAACCACTTTTCGCACTTGTGTTAGTGTCGAAAAACCACTTTTCGCACTTGTGTTGGTGCAGGAAACCACTTTTGCACTTGTATTAGTGTGAAAAAACCACTTTTCGCACTTGTGTTAGTGTTGAAAAACCACTTTTCGCATTTGTGTTGGTGCAGGAAACCACTTTTGCAATTGTATTAGTGTTGAAAAACCACTTTTCGCACTTGTGTTAGTGTTGAAAAACCACTTTTCGCACTTGTGTTGGTGCAGGAAACCACTTCTGCACTTGTATTAGTGTGGAAAAACCACTTTTCGCACTTGTGTTAGTGTTGAAAAAACACTTTTTGCACTTGTGATAGTGTTGAAAAACCACTTTTCGCACTTGTGTTAGTGTTGAAAAACCACTTTTCGCACTTGTGTTGGTGCAGGAAACCACTTTTGCACTTGTATTAGTGTGGAAAAAACACTTTTTGCACTTGTGATAGTGTTGAAAAACCACTTTTCGAACTTGTGTTAGTGTTGAAAAACCACTTTTCGCACTTGTGTTGGTGCAGGAAACCACTTTTGCACTTGTATTAGTGTGGAAAAACTACTTTTCGCACTTGTGTTAGTGTTGAAAAACCACTTTTCGCACTTGTGTTAGTGTTGAAAAACCACTTTTCGCACTTGTGATAGTGTTGAAAAACAACTTTTCGCACTTGTGTTGGTGCAGGAAACCACTTTTGCACTTGTATTAGTGTGGAAAAAACACTTTTTGCACATGTGATAGTGTTGAAAAACCACTTTTTGCACTTGTGTTAGTGTTGAAAAACCACTTTTCGCAATTGTGTTGGTGCAGGAAACCACTTTTGCACTTGTATTAGTGTGGAAAAAACACTTTTTGCACTTGTGATAGTGTTGAAAAACGACTTTTCGCACTTGTGTTAGTGTCGAAAAACCACTTTTCGTACTTGTGTTGGTGCAGGAAACCACTTTTGCACTTGTATTAGTGTGGAAAAACCACTTTTCGCACTTGTGTTAGTGTTGAAAAACCACTTTTCGCATTTGTGTTGGTGCAGGAAACCACTTTTGCAATTGTATTAGTGTTGAAAAACCACTTTTCGCACTTGTGTTAGTGTTGAAAAACCACTTTTCGCACTTGTGTTGGTGCAGGAAACCACTTCTGCACTTGTATTAGTGTGGAAAAACCACTTTTCGCACTTGTGTTAGTGTTGAAAAAACACTTTTTGCACTTGTGATAGTGTTGAAAAACCACTTTTCGCACTTGTGTTAGTGTTGAAAAACCACTTTTCGCACTTGTGTTGGTGCAGGAAACCACTTTTTGCACTTGTATTAGTGTGGAAAAAACACTTTTTCCACTTGTGATAGTGTTGAAAAACCACTTTTCGAACTTGTGTTAGTGTTGAAAAACCACTTTTCGCACTTGTGTTGGTGCAGGAAACCACTTTTGCACTTGTATTAGTGTGGAAAAACTACTTTTCGCACTTGTGTTAGTGTTGAAAAACCACTTTTCGCACTTGTGTTAGTGTTGAAAAACCACTTTTCGCACTTGTGATAGTGTTGAAAAACCACTTTTCGCACTTGTGTTGGTGCAGGAAACCACTTTTGCACTTGTATTAGTGTGGAAAAACACTTTTTGCACTTGTGATAGTGTTGAAAAACCACTTTTCGCACTTGTGTTAGTGTTGAAAAACCACTTTTCACACTTGTGTTGATGCAGGAAACCACTTTTGCACTTGTATTAGTGTGGAAAAACCACTTTTCGCACTTGTGTTAGTGTTGAAAAACCACTTTTCGCACTTGTGTTGGTGCAGGAAACCACTTTTGCACTTGTATTAGTGTGGAAAAAACACTTTTTGCACTTGCGATAGTGTTGAAAAACTACTTTTCACACTTGTGTTAGTGTTGAAAAACCACTTTTCGCACATGTGTTGGTGCAGGAAACCTCTTTTGCACTTGTATTAGTGTGGAAAAACCACTTTTCGCACTTGTGTTAGTGTTGAAAAACCACTTTTCGCACTTGTGTTGGTGCAGGAAACCACTTTTGCACTTGTATTAGTGTGGAAAAACCACTTTTCGCACTTGTGTTAGTGTTGAAAAACCACTTTTCGCACTTGTGTTAGTGTTGAAAAACCACTTTTCGCACTTGTGTTAGTGTTGAAAAACCACTTTTCGCACTTGTGTTGGTGCAGGAAACCACTTTTGCACTTGTATTAGTGTGGAAAAAACACTTTTCGCACTTGTGTTAGACTGTTAGTGTTGAAAAACCACTTTTCGCACTTGTGTTAGTGTTGAAAAACCACTTTTCGCACTTGTGTTGGTGCAGGAAACCACTTTTGCACTTGTATTAGTGTGGATAAACCACTTTTTGCACTTGTGTTTGTGTTGAAAAACCACTTTTCGCACTTGTGTTCGTGCAGGAAACCACTTTTGCACTTGTATTAGTGTGGAAAAAACACTTTTTGCACATGTGATAGTGTTGAAAAACCACTTTTTGCACTTGTGTTAGTGTTGAAAAACCACTTTTCGCAATTGTGTTGGTGCAGGAAACCACTTTTGCACTTGTATTAGTGTGGAAAAAAACACTTTTTGCACTTGTGATAGTGTTGAAAAACCACTTTTCGCACTTGTGTTAGTGTCGAAAAACCACTTTTCGCACTTGTGTTGGTGCAGGAAACCACTTTTGCACTTGTATTAGTGTGGAAAAACCACTTTTCGCACTTGTGTTAATGTTGAAAAACCACTTTTCGCATTTGTGTTGGTGCAGGAAACCACTTTTGCAATTGTATTAGTGTTGAAAAACCACTTTTCGCACTTGTGTTAGTGTTGAAAAACCACTTTTCGCACTTGTGTTGGTGCAGGAAACCACTTTTGCACTTGTATTAGTGTGGAAAAACCACTTTTCGCACTTGTGTTAGTGTTGAAAAAACACTTTTTGCACTTGTTGTAGTGTTGAAAAACCACTTTTCGCACTTGTGTTAGTGTTGAAAAACCACTTTTCGCACTTGTGTTGGTGCAGGAAACCACTTTTGCACTTGTATTAGTGTGGAAAAAACACTTTTTGCACTTGTGATAGTGTTGAAAAAACCACTTTTCGAACTTGTGTTAGTGTTGAAAAACCACTTTTCGCACTTGTGTTGGTGCAGGAAACCACTTTTGCACTTGTATTAGTGTGGAAAAACCACTTTTCGCACTTGTGTTAGTGTTGAAAAACCACTTTTCGCACTTGTGATAGTGTTGAAAAACCACTTTTCGCACTTGTGTTGGTGCAGGAAACCACTTTTGCACTTGTATTAGTGTGGAAAAAACACTTTTTGCACTTGCGATAGTGTTGAAAAACTACTTTTCACACGTGTGTTAGTGTTGAAAAACCACTTTTCGCACTTGTGTTGGTGCAGGAAACCACTTTTGCACTTGTATTAGTGTGGAAAAAACCACTTTTCGCAGTTGTGTTAGTGTTGAAAAACCACTTTTCGCACTTGTGTTAGTGTTGAAAAACCACTTTTCACACTTGTGTTGGTGCAGGAAACCACTTTTGCACTTGTATTAGTGTGGAAAAAACACTTTTTGCACTTGTGATAGTGTTGAAAAACCACTTTTCGCACTTGTGTTATGTTGAAAAACCACTTTTCGCAATTGTGTTGGTGCAGGAAACCACTTTTGCACTTGTATTAGTGTGGAAAAACCACTTTTCGCAGTTGTGTTAGTGTTGAAAAACCACTTTTCGCACTTGTGTTAGTGTTGAAAAACCACTTTTCACACTTGTGTTGGTGCAGGAAAACCACTTTTGCACTTGTATTAGTGTGGAAAAAACACTTTTTGCACTTGTGATAGTGTTGAAAAACCACTTTTCGCACTTGTGTTAGTGTTGAAAAACCACTTTTCGCAATAGTGTTGGTGCAGGAAACCACTTTTGCACTTGTATTAGTGTGGGAAAAACACTTTTTGCACTTGTGATAGTGTTGAAAAACCACTTTTTGCACTTGTGTTTGTGTTGAAAAACCACTTTTTGCACATGTGTTGGTGCAGGAAACCACTTTTGCAATTGTATTAGTGTTGAAAAACCACTTTTTGCACTTGTGTTAGTGTTGAAAAACCACTTTTCGCACTTGTGTTGGTGCAGGAAACCACTTCTGCACTTGTATTAGTGTGAAAAAACCACTTTTCGCACTTGTGTTAGTGTTGAAAAAACACTTTTTGCACTTGTGATAGTGTTGAAAAACCACTTTTCGCACTTGTGTTCGTGTTGAAAAACCACATTTCGCACTTGTGTTGGTGCAGGAAACCACTTTTGCACTTGTATTAGTGTGGAAAAAACACTTTTTGCACTTGTGATAGTGTTGAAAAACCACTTTTCGAACTTGTGTTAGTGTTGAAAAACCACTTTTCGCACTTGTGTTGGTGCAGGAAACCACTTTTGCACTTGTATTGGTGTGGAAAAACCACTTTTCGCACTTGTGTTAGTGTTGAAAAACCACTTTTCGCACTTGTGTTAGTGTTGAAAAACCACTTTTCGCACTTGTGATAGTGTTGAAAAACAACTTTTCGCACTTGTGTTGGTGCAGGAAACCAATTTTGCACTTGTATTAGTGTGGAAAAACACTTTTTGCACTTGTGTTAGTGTTGAAAAACCACTTTTCGCACTTGTGTTGGTGCAGGAAACCACTTTTGCACTTGTATTGGTGTGGAAAAACCACTTTTCGCACTTGTGTTAGTGTTGAAAAACCACTTTTCGCACTTGTGTTAGTGTTGAAAAACCACTTTTCGCACTTGTGTTAGTGTTGAAAAACCACTTTTCGCACTTGTGTTGGTGCAGGAAACCACTTTTGCACTTGTATTAGTGTGGAAAAAACCACTTTTTGCACTTGTGTTAGTGTTGAAAAACCACTTTTCGCACTTGTGTTAGTGTTGAAAAACCACTTTTCGCACTTGTGTTGGTGCAGGAAACCACTTTTGCACTTGTATTAGTGTGGAAAAAACACTTTTTGCACTTGTGATAGTGTTGAAAAACCACTTTGCGCACTTGTGATAGTGTTGAAAAACCACTTTTGCACTTGTGTTAGTGCAGGAAACCACTTTTCGCACTTGTGTTAGTGTTGAAAAACCACTTTTCGCACTTGTGATAGTGTTGAAAAACCACTTTTCGCACTTGTGTTAGTGTTGAAAAACCACTTTTCGCACTTGTGTTGATGCAGGAAACCACTTTTGCACTTGTATTAGTGTGGAAAACCCACTTTTCGCACTTGTGTTAGTGTTGAAAAACCATTTTTCGCACTTGTGTTGGTGCAGGAAACCACTTTTCGCACTTGTGTTGGTGCAGGAAACCACTTTTGCACTTGTATTAGTGTGGAAAAACCACTTTTCGCACTTGTGTTAGTGTTGAAAAACCACTTTTCGCACTTGTGTTGGTGTTGAAAAACCACTTTTCGCACTTGTGTTAGTGTTGAAAAACCACTTTTCGCACTTGTGTTGGTACAGGAAACCACTTTTGCACTTGTATTAGTGTGGAAAAACCACTTTTTGCACTTGTGATAGTGTTGAAAAACCACTTTTCGCACTTGCGTTAGTGTTGAAAAACCACTTTCCGCACTTGTGTTGGTGCAGGAAACCACTTTTTCACTTGTATTAGTGTTGGAAAACCACTTTTCGCACTTGTGTTAGTGTTGAAAAACCACTTTTCGCACTTGTGTTAGTGTTGAAAAACCACTTTTCGCACTTGTGTTAGTGTTGAAAAACCACTTTTCGCACTTGTGTTAGTGTTGAAAAACCACTTTTCGCACTTGTGTTTGTGCAGGAAACCACTTTTGCACTTGTATTAGTGTGGAAAAACCACTTTTCACACTTGTGTTAGTGTTGAAAAACAACATTTCGCACTTGCGTTGGTGCAGGAAACCACTTTTGCACTTGTATTAGTGTGGAAAAAACACTTTTTGCAGATGTGGTAGTGTTGAAAAACCACTTTTTGCACTTGTGTTAGTGTTGAAAAACCACTTTTCGCAATTGTGTTGGTGCAGGAAACCACTTTTGCACTTGTATTAGTGTGGAAAAAACACTTTTTGCACTTGTGATAGTGTTGAAAAACCACTTTTCGCACTTGTGTTAGTGTCGAAAAACCACTTTTCGCACTTGTGTTGGTGCAGGAAACCACTTTTGCACTTGTATTAGTGTGGAAAAACCACTTTTCGCACTTGTGTTAGTGTTGAAAAACCACTTTTCGCATTTGTGTTGGTGCAGGAAACCACTTTTGCAATTGTATTAGTGTTGAAAAACCACTTTTCGCACTTGTGTTAGTGTTGAAAAACCACTTTTCGCACTTGTGTTGGTGCAGGAAACCACTTCTGCACTTGTATTAGTGTGGAAAAAACACTTTTTGCACTTGCGATAGTGTTGAAAAACTACTTTTCACACTTGTGTTAGTGTTGAAAAACCACTTTTCGCACATGTGTTGGTGCAGGAAACCTCTTTTGCACTTGTATTAGTGTGGAAAAACCACTTTTCGCACTTGTGTTAGTGTTGAAAAACCACTTTTCGCACTTGTGTTGGTGCAGGAAACCACTTTTGCACTTGTATTAGTGTGGAAAAACCACTTTTCGCACTTGTGTTAGTGTTGAAAAACCACTTTTCGCACTTGTGTTAGTGTTGAAAAACCACTTTTCGCACTTGTGTTAGTGTTGAAAAACCACTTTTCGCACTTGTGTTGGTGCAGGAAACCACTTTTGCACTTGTATTAGTGTGGAAAAAACACTTTTCGCACTTGTGTTAGACTGTTAGTGTTGAAAAACCACTTTTCGCACTTGTGTTAGTGTTGAAAAACCACTTTTCGCACTTGTGTTGGTGCAGGAAACCACTTTTGCACTTGTATTAGTGTGGAAAAACCACTTTTTGCACTTGTGTTTGTGTTGAAAAACCACTTTTCGCACTTGTGTTCGTGCAGGAAACCACTTTTGCACTTGTATTAGTGTGGGAAAACTACTTTTTGCACTTGTGATAGTGTTGAAAAACCACTTTTCGCACTTGCGTTAGTGTTGAAAAACCACTTTCCGCACTTGTGTTGGTGCAGGAAACCACTTTTGCACTTGTATTAGTGTTGGAAAACCACTTTTCGCACTTGTGTTAGTGTTGAAAAACCACTTTTCGCACTTGTGTTAGTGTTGAAAAACCACTTTTCGCACTTGTGTTAGTGTTGAAAAACCACTTTTCGCACTTGTGTTAGTGTTGAAAAACCACTTTTCGCACTTGTGTTTGTGCAGGAAACCACTTTTGCACTTGTATTAGTGTGGAAAAACCACTTTTCACACTTGTGTTAGTGTTGAAAAACAACATTTCGCACTTGTGTTGGTGCAGGAAACCACTTTTGCACTTGTATTAGTGTGGAAAAAACACTTTTTGCACATGTGATAGTGTTGAAAAACCACTTTTTGCACTTGTGTTAGTGTTGAAAAACCACTTTTCGCAATTGTGTTGGTGCAGGAAACCACTTTTGCACTTGTATTAGTGTGGAAAAACCACTTTTCGCAGTTGTGTTAGTGTTGAAAAACCACTTTTCGCACTTGTGTTAGTGTTGAAAAACCACTTTTCACACTTGTGTTGGTGCAGGAAAACCACTTTTGCACTTGTATTAGTGTGGAAAAAACACTTTTTGCACTTGTGATAGTGTTGAAAAACCACTTTTCGCACTTGTGTTAGTGTTGAAAAACCACTTTTCGCAATAGTGTTGGTGCAGGAAACCACTTTTGCACTTGTATTAGTGTGGGAAAAACACTTTTTGCACTTGTGATAGTGTTGAAAAACCACTTTTTGCACTTGTGTTTGTGTTGAAAAACCACTTTTTGCACATGTGTTGGTGCAGGAAACCACTTTTGCAATTGTATTAGTGTTGAAAAACCACTTTTTGCACTTGTGTTAGTGTTGAAAAACCACTTTTCGCACTTGTGTTGGTGCAGGAAACCACTTCTGCACTTGTATTAGTGTGGAAAAACCACTTTTCGCACTTGTGTTAGTGTTGAAAAAACACTTTTTGCACTTGTGATAGTGTTGAAAAACCACTTTTCGCACTTGTGTTAGTGTTGAAAAACCACTTTTCGCACTTGTGTTGGTGCAGGAAACCACTTTTGCACTTGTATTAGTGTGGAAAAAACACTTTTTGCACTTGTGATAGTGTTGAAAAACCACTTTTCGAACTTGTGTTAGTGTTGAAAAACCACTTTTCGCACTTGTGTTGGTGCAGGAAACCACTTTTGCACTTGTATTGGTGTGGAAAAACCACTTTTCGCACTTGTGTTAGTGTTGAAAAACCACTTTTCGCACTTGTGTTAGTGTTGAAAAACCACTTTTCGCACTTGTGATAGTGTTGAAAAACAACTTTTCGCACTTGTGTTGGTGCAGGAAACCAATTTTGCACTTGTATTAGTGTGGAAAAACACTTTTTGCACTTGTGTTAGTGTTGAAAAACCACTTTTCGCACTTGTGTTGGTGCAGGAAACCACTTTTGCACTTGTATTGGTGTGGAAAAACCACTTTTCGCACTTGTGTTAGTGTTGAAAAACCACTTTTCGCACTTGTGTTAGTGTTGAAAAACCACTTTTCGCACTTGTGTTAGTGTTGAAAAACCACTTTTCGCACTTGTGTTGGTGCAGGAAACCACTTTTGCACTTGTATTAGTGTGGAAAAAACCACTTTTTGCACTTGTGTTAGTGTTGAAAAACCACTTTTCGCACTTGTGTTAGTGTTGAAAAACCACTTTTCGCACTTGTGTTGGTGCAGGAAACCACTTTTGCACTTGTATTAGTGTGGAAAAAACACTTTTTGCACTTGTGATAGTGTTGAAAAACCACTTTGCGCACTTGTGATAGTGTTGAAAAACCACTTTTGCACTTGTGTTAGTGCAGGAAACCACTTTTCGCACTTGTGTTAGTGTTGAAAAACCACTTTTCGCACTTGTGATAGTGTTGAAAAACCACTTTTCGCACTTGTGTTAGTGTTGAAAAACCACTTTTCGCACTTGTGTTGATGCAGGAAACCACTTTTGCACTTGTATTAGTGTGGAAAACCCACTTTTCGCACTTGTGTTAGTGTTGAAAAACCATTTTTCGCACTTGTGTTGGTGCAGGAAACCACTTTTCGCACTTGTGTTGGTGCAGGAAACCACTTTTGCACTTGTATTAGTGTGGAAAAACCACTTTTCGCACTTGTGTTAGTGTTGAAAAACCACTTTTCGCACTTGTGTTGGTGTTGAAAAACCACTTTTCGCACTTGTGTTAGTGTTGAAAAACCACTTTTCGCACTTGTGTTGGTACAGGAAACCACTTTTGCACTTGTATTAGTGTGGAAAAACCACTTTTTGCACTTGTGATAGTGTTGAAAAACCACTTTTCGCACTTGCGTTAGTGTTGAAAAACCACTTTCCGCACTTGTGTTGGTGCAGGAAACCACTTTTTCACTTGTATTAGTGTTGGAAAACCACTTTTCGCACTTGTGTTAGTGTTGAAAAACCACTTTTCGCACTTGTGTTAGTGTTGAAAAACCATTTTTCGCACTTGTGTTAGTGTTGAAAAACCACTTTTCGCACTTGTGTTAGTGTTGAAAAACCACTTTTCGCACTTGTGTTTGTGCAGGAAACCACTTTTGCACTTGTATTAGTGTGGAAAAACCACTTTTCACACTTGTGTTAGTGTTGAAAAACAACATTTCGCACTTGTGTTGGTGCAGGAAACCACTTTTGCACTTGTATTAGTGTGGAAAAAACACTTTTTGCAGATGTGGTAGTGTTGAAAAACCACTTTTTGCACTTGTGTTAGTGTTGAAAAACCACTTTTCGCAATTGTGTTGGTGCAGGAAACCACTTTTGCACTTGTATTAGTGTGGAAAAAACACTTTTTGCACTTGTGATAGTGTTGAAAAACCACTTTTCGCACTTGTGTTAGTGTCGAAAAACCACTTTTCGCACTTGTGTTGGTGCAGGAAACCACTTTTGCACTTGTATTAGTGTGGAAAAACCACTTTTCGCACTTGTGTTAGTGTTGAAAAACCACTTTTCGCATTTGTGTTGGTGCAGGAAACCACTTTTGCAATTGTATTAGTGTTGAAAAACCACTTTTCGCACTTGTGTTAGTGTTGAAAAACCACTTTTCGCACTTGTGTTGGTGCAGGAAACCACTTCTGCACTTGTATTAGTGTGGAAAAAACACTTTTTGCACTTGCGATAGTGTTGAAAAACTACTTTTCACACTTGTGTTAGTGTTGAAAAACCACTTTTCGCACATGTGTTGGTGCAGGAAACCTCTTTTGCACTTGTATTAGTGTGGAAAAACCACTTTTCGCACTTGTGTTAGTGTTGAAAAACCACTTTTCGCACTTGTGTTGGTGCAGGAAACCACTTTTGCACTTGTATTAGTGTGGAAAAACCACTTTTCGCACTTGTGTTAGTGTTGAAAAACCACTTTTCGCACTTGTGTTAGTGTTGAAAAACCACTTTTCGCACTTGTGTTAGTGTTGAAAAACCACTTTTCGCACTTGTGTTGGTGCAGGAAACCACTTTTGCACTTGTATTAGTGTGGAAAAAACACTTTTCGCACTTGTGTTAGACTGTTAGTGTTGAAAAACCACTTTTCGCACTTGTGTTAGTGTTGAAAAACCACTTTTCGCACTTGTGTTGGTGCAGGAAACCACTTTTGCACTTGTATTAGTGTGGAAAAACCACTTTTTGCACTTGTGTTTGTGTTGAAAAACCACTTTTCGCACTTGTGTTCGTGCAGGAAACCACTTTTGCACTTGTATTAGTGTGGGAAAACTACTTTTTGCACTTGTGATAGTGTTGAAAAACCACTTTTCGCACTTGCGTTAGTGTTGAAAAACCACTTTCCGCACTTGTGTTGGTGCAGGAAACCACTTTTGCACTTGTATTAGTGTTGGAAAACCACTTTTCGCACTTGTGTTAGTGTTGAAAAACCACTTTTCGCACTTGTGTTAGTGTTGAAAAACCACTTTTCGCACTTGTGTTAGTGTTGAAAAACCACTTTTCGCACTTGTGTTAGTGTTGAAAAACCACTTTTCGCACTTGTGTTTGTGCAGGAAACCACTTTTGCACTTGTATTAGTGTGGAAAAACCACTTTTCACACTTGTGTTAGTGTTGAAAAACAACATTTCGCACTTGTGTTGGTGCAGGAAACCACTTTTGCACTTGTATTAGTGTGGAAAAAACACTTTTTGCACATGTGATAGTGTTGAAAAACCACTTTTTGCACTTGTGTTAGTGTTGAAAAACCACTTTTCGCAATTGTGTTGGTGCAGGAAACCACTTTTGCACTTGTATTAGTGTGGAAAAAACACTTTTTGCACTTGTGATAGTGTTGAAAAACCACTTTTCGCACTTGTGTTAGTGTCGAAAAACCACTTTTCGCACTTGTGTTGGTGCAGGAAACCACTTTTGCACTTGTATTAGTGTGAAAAAACCACTTTTCGCACTTGTGTTAGTGTTGAAAAACCACTTTTCGCATTTGTGTTGGTGCAGGAAACCACTTTTGCAATTGTATTAGTGTTGAAAAACCACTTTTCGCACTTGTGTTAGTGTTGAAAAACCACTTTTCGCACTTGTGTTGGTGCAGGAAACCACTTCTGCACTTGTATTAGTGTGGAAAAACCACTTTTCGCACTTGTGTTAGTGTTGAAAAAACACTTTTTGCACTTGTGATAGTGTTGAAAAACCACTTTTCGCACTTGTGTTAGTGTTGAAAAACCACTTTTCGCACTTGTGTTGGTGCAGGAAACCACTTTTGCACTTGTATTAGTGTGGAAAAAACACTTTTTGCACTTGTGATAGTGTTGAAAAACCACTTTTCGAACTTGTGTTAGTGTTGAAAAACCACTTTTCGCACTTGTGTTGGTGCAGGAAACCACTTTTGCACTTGTATTAGTGTGGAAAAACTACTTTTCGCACTTGTGTTAGTGTTGAAAAACCACTTTTCGTACTTGTGTTAGTGTTGAAAAACCACTTTTCGCACTTGTGATAGTGTTGAAAAACAACTTTTCGCACTTGTGTTGGTGCAGGAAACCACTTTTGCACTTGTATTAGTGTGGAAAAAACACTTTTTGCACATGTGATAGTGTTGAAAAACCACTTTTTGCACTTGTGTTAGTGTTGAAAAACCACTTTTCGCAATTGTGTTGGTGCAGGAAACCACTTTTGCACTTGTATTAGTGTGGAAAAAACACTTTTTGCACTTGTGATAGTGTTGAAAAACCACTTTTCGCACTTGTGTTAGTGTCGAAAAACCACTTTTCGTACTTGTGTTGGTGCAGGAAACCACTTTTGCACTTGTATTAGTGTGGAAAAACCACTTTTCGCACTTGTGTTAGTGTTGAAAAACCACTTTTCGCATTTGTGTTGGTGCAGGAAACCACTTTTGCAATTGTATTAGTGTTGAAAAACCACTTTTCGCACTTGTGTTAGTGTTGAAAAACCACTTTTCGCACTTGTGTTGGTGCAGGAAACCACTTCTGCACTTGTATTAGTGTGGAAAAACCACTTTTCGCACTTGTGTTAGTGTTGAAAAAACACTTTTTGCACTTGTGATAGTGTTGAAAAACCACTTTTCGCACTTGTGTTAGTGTTGAAAAACCACTTTTCGCACTTGTGTTGGTGCAGGAAACCACTTTTGCACTTGTATTAGTGTGGAAAAAACACTTTTTCCACTTGTGATAGTGTTGAAAAACCACTTTTCGAACTTGTGTTAGTGTTGAAAAACCACTTTTCGCACTTGTGTTGGTGCAGGAAACCACTTTTGCACTTGTATTAGTGTGGAAAAACTACTTTTCGCACTTGTGTTAGTGTTGAAAAACCACTTTTCGCACTTGTGTTAGTGTTGAAAAACCACTTTTCGCACTTGTGATAGTGTTGAAAAACCACTTTTCGCACTTGTGTTGGTGCAGGAAACCACTTTTGCACTTGTATTAGTGTGGAAAAACACTTTTTGCACTTGTGATAGTGTTGAAAAACCACTTTTCGCACTTGTGTTAGTGTTGAAAAACCACTTTTCGCACTTGTGTTGATGCAGGAAACCACTTTTGCACTTGTATTAGTGTGGAAAAACCACTTTTCGCACTTGTGTTAGTGTTGAAAAACCACTTTTCGCACTTGTGATAGTGTTGAAAAACCACTTTTCGCACTTGTGTTGGTGCAGGAAACCACTTTTGCACTTGTATTAGTGTGGAAAAAACACTTTTTGCACTTGCGATAGTGTTGAAAAACTACTTTTCACACTTGTGTTAGTGTTGAAAAACCACTTTTCGCACATGTGTTGGTGCAGGAAACCTCTTTTGCACTTGTATTAGTGTGGAAAAACCACTTTTCGCACTTGTGTTAGTGTTGAAAAACCACTTTTCGCACTTGTGTTGGTGCAGGAAACCACTTTTGCACTTGTATTAGTGTGGAAAAACCACTTTTCGCACTTGTGTTAGTGTTGAAAAACCACTTTTCGCACTTGTGTTAGTGTTGAAAAACCACTTTTCGCACTTGTATTAGTGTTGAAAAACCACTTTTCGCACTTGTGTTGGTGCAGGAAACCACTTTTGCACTTGTATTAGTGTGGAAAAAACACTTTTCGCACTTGTGTTAGACTGTTAGTGTTGAAAAACCACTTTTCGCACTTGTGTTAGTGTTGAAAAACCACTTTTCGCACTTGTGTTGGTGCAGGAAACCACTTTTGCACTTGTATTAGTGTGGATAAACCACTTTTTGCACTTGTGTTTGTGTTGAAAAACCACTTTTCGCACTTGTGTTCGTGCAGGAAACCACTTTTGCACTTGTATTAGTGTGGAAAAAACACTTTTTGCACATGTGATAGTGTTGAAAAACCACTTTTTGCACTTGTGTTAGTGTTGAAAAACCACTTTTCGCAATTGTGTTGGTGCAGGAAACCACTTTTGCACTTGTATTAGTGTGGAAAAAACACTTTTTGCACTTGTGATAGTGTTGAAAAACCACTTTTCGCACTTGTGTTAGTGTCGAAAAACCACTTTTCGCACTTGTGTTGGTGCAGGAAACCACTTTTGCACTTGTATTAGTGTGGAAAAACCACTTTTCGCACTTGTGTTAGTGTTGAAAAACCACTTTTCGCATTTGTGTTGGTGCAGGAAACCACTTTTGCAATTGTATTAGTGTTGAAAAACCACTTTTCGCACTTGTGTTAGTGTTGAAAAACCACTTTTCGCACTTGTGTTGGTGCAGGAAACCACTTTTGCACTTGTATTAGTGTGGAAAAACCACTTTTCGCACTTGTGTTAGTGTTGAAAAAACACTTTTTGCACTTGTTGTAGTGTTGAAAAACCACTTTTCGCACTTGTGTTAGTGTTGAAAAACCACTTTTCGCACTTGTGTTGGTGCAGGAAACCACTTTTGCACTTGTATTAGTGTGGAAAAAACACTTTTTGCACTTGTGATAGTGTTGAAAAACCACTTTTCGAACTTGTGTTAGTGTTGAAAAACCACTTTTCGCACTTGAGTTGGTGCAGGAAACCACTTTTGCACTTGTATTAGTGTGGAAAAACCACTTTTCGCACTTGTGTTAGTGTTGAAAAACCACTTTTCGCACTTGTGATAGTGTTGAAAAACCACTTTTCGCACTTGTGTTGGTGCAGGAAACCACTTTTGCACTTGTATTAGTGTGGAAAAAACACTTTTTGCACTTGCGATAGTGTTGAAAAACTACTTTTCACACGTGTGTTAGTGTTGAAAAACCACTTTTCGCACTTGTGTTGGTGCAGGAAACCACTTTTGCACTTGTATTAGTGTGGAAAAACCACTTTTCGCAGTTGTGTTAGTGTTGAAAAACCACTTTTCGCACTTGTGTTAGTGTTGAAAAACCACTTTTCACACTTGTGTTGGTGCAGGAAACCACTTTTGCACTTGTATTAGTGTGGAAAAAACACTTTTTGCACTTGTGATAGTGTTGAAAAACCACTTTTCGCACTTGTGTTATGTTGAAAAACCACTTTTCGCAATTGTGTTGGTGCAGGAAACCACTTTTGCACTTGTATTAGTGTGGAAAAACCACTTTTCGCAGTTGTGTTAGTGTTGAAAAACCACTTTTCGCACTTGTGTTAGTGTTGAAAAACCACTTTTCACACTTGTGTTGGTGCAGGAAAACCACTTTTGCACTTGTATTAGTGTGGAAAAAACACTTTTTGCACTTGTGATAGTGTTGAAAAACCACTTTTCGCACTTGTGTTAGTGTTGAAAAACCACTTTTCGCAATTGTGTTGGTGCAGGAAACCACTTTTGCACTTGTATTAGTGTGGGAAAAACACTTTTTGCACTTGTGATAGTGTTGAAAAACCACTTTTTGCACTTGTGTTTGTGTTGAAAAACCACTTTTTGCACATGTGTTGGTGCAGGAAACCACTTTTGCAATTGTATTAGTGTTGAAAAACCACTTTTTGCACTTGTGTTAGTGTTGAAAAACCACTTTTCGCACTTGTGTTGGTGCAGGAAACCACTTCTGCACTTGTATTAGTGTGGAAAAACCACTTTTCGCACTTGTGTTAGTGTTGAAAAAACACTTTTTGCACTTGTGATAGTGTTGAAAAACCACTTTTCGCACTTGTGTTAGTGTTGAAAAACCACTTTTCGCACTTGTGTTGGTGCAGGAAACCACTTTTGCACTTGCATTAGTGTGGAAAAAACACTTTTTGCACTTGTGATAGTGTTGAAAAACCACTTTTCGAACTTGTGTTAGTGTTGAAAAACCACTTTTCGCACTTGTGTTGGTGCAGGAAACCACTTTTGCACTTGTATTGGTGTGGAAAAACCACTTTTCGCACTTGTGTTAGTGTTGAAAAACCACTTTTCGCACTTGAGTTAGTGTTGAAAAACCACTTTTCGCACTTGTGATAGTGTTGAAAAACAACTTTTCGCACTTGTGTTGGTGCAGGAAACCACTTTTGCACTTGTATTAGTGTGGAAAAACACTTTTTGCACTTGTGTTAGTGTTGAAAAACCACTTTTCGCACTTGTGTTGGTGCAGGAAACCACTTTTGCACTTGTATTGGTGTGGAAAAACCACTTTTCGCACTTGTGTTAGTGTTGAAAAACCACTTTTCGCACTTGTGTTAGTGTTGAAAAACCACTTTTCGCACTTGTGTTAGTGTTGAAAAACCACTTTTCGCACTTGTGTTGGTGCAGGAAACCACTTTTGCACTTGTATTAGTGTGGAAAAAACCACTTTTTGCACTTGTGTTAGTGTTGAAAAACCACTTTTCGCACTTGTGTTAGTGTTGAAAAACCACTTTTCGCACTTGTGTTGGTGCAGGAAACCACTTTTGCACTTGTATTAGTGTGGAAGAAACACTTTTTGCACTTGTGATAATGTTGAAAAACCACTTTTCGCACTTGTGATAGTGTTGAAAAACCACTTTTGCACTTGTGTTAGTGCAGGAAACCACTTTTCGCACTTGTGTTAGTGTTGAAAAACCACTTTTCGCACTTGTGATAGTGTTGAAAAACCACTTTTCGCACTTGTGTTAGTGTTGAAAAACCACTTTTCGCACTTGTGTTGATGCAGGAAACCACTTTTGCACTTGTATTAGTGTGGAAAACCCACTTTTCGCACTTGTGTTAATGTTGAAAAACCATTTTTCGCCCTTGTGTTGGTGCAGGAAACCACTTTTCGCACTTGTGTTGGTGCAGGAAACCACTTTTGCACTTGTATTAGTGTGGAAAAACCACTTTTCGCACTTGTGTTAGTGTTGAAAAACCACTTTTCGCACTTGTGTTGGTGTTGAAAAACCACTTTTCGCACTTGTGTTAGTGTTGAAAAACCACTTTTCGCACTTGTGTTGGTACAGGAAACCACTTTTGCACTTGTATTAGTGTGGAAAAACAACTTTTTGCACTTGTGATAGTGTTGAAAAACCACTTTTCGCACTTGCGTTAGTGTTGAAAAACCACTTTCCGCACTTGTGTTGGTGCAGGAAACCACTTTTGCACTTGTATTAGTGTTGGAAAACCACTTTTCGCACTTGTGTTAGTGTTGAAAAACCACTTTTCGCATTTGTGTTGGTGCAGGAAACCACTTTTGCAATTGTATTAGTGTTGAAAAACCACTTTTCGCACTTGTGTTAGTGTTGAAAAACCACTTTTCGCACTTGTGTTGGTGCAGGAAACCACTTTTGCACTTGTATTAGTGTGGAAAAACCACTTTTCGCACTTGTGTTAGTGTTGAAAAAACACTTTTTGCACTTGTTGTAGTGTTGAAAAACCACTTTTCGCACTTGTGTTAGTGTTGAAAAACCACTTTTCGCACTTGTGTTGGTGCAGGAAACCACTTTTGCACTTGTATTAGTGTGGAAAAAACACTTTTTGCACTTGTGATAGTGTTGAAAAACCACTTTTCGAACTTGTGTTAGTGTTGAAAAACCACTTTTCGCACTTGAGTTGGTGCAGGAAACCACTTTTGCACTTGTATTAGTGTGGAAAAACCACTTTTCGCACTTGTGTTAGTGTTGAAAAACCACTTTTCGCACTTGTGATAGTGTTGAAAAACCACTTTTCGCACTTGTGTTGGTGCAGGAAACCACTTTTGCACTTGTATTAGTGTGGAAAAAACACTTTTTGCACTTGCGATAGTGTTGAAAAACTACTTTTCACACGTGTGTTAGTGTTGAAAAACCACTTTTCGCACTTGTGTTGGTGCAGGAAACCACTTCTGCACTTGTATTAGTGTGGAAAAACCACTTTTCGCACTTGTGTTAGTGTTGAAAAAACACTTTTCGCACTTGTGTTAGTGTTGAAAAACCACTTTTCACACTTGTGTTGGTGCAGGAAACCACTTTTGCACTTGTATTAGTGTGGAAAAAACACTTTTTGCACTTGTGATAGTGTTGAAAAACCACTTTTCGCACTTGTGTTATGTTGAAAAACCACTTTTCGCAATTGTGTTGGTGCAGGAAACCACTTTTGCACTTGCATTAGTGTGGAAAAACCACTTTTCGCAGTTGTGTTAGTGTTGAAAAACCACTTTTCGCACTTGTGTTAGTGTTGAAAAACCACTTTTCACACTTGTGTTGGTGCAGGAAAACCACTTTTGCACTTGTATTAGTGTGGAAAAAACACTTTTTGCACTTGTGATAGTGTTGAAAAACCACTTTTCGCACTTGTGTTAGTGTTGAAAAACCACTTTTCGCAATTGTGTTGGTGCAGGAAACCACTTTTGCACTTGTATTAGTGTGGGAAAAACACTTTTTGCACTTGTGATAGTGTTGAAAAACCACTTTTTGCACTTGTGTTTGTGTTGAAAAACCACTTTTTGCACATGTGTTGGTGCAGGAAACCACTTTTGCAATTGTATTAGTGTTGAAAAACCACTTTTTGCACTTGTGTTAGTGTTGAAAAACCACTTTTCGCACTTGTGTTGGTGTAGGAAACCACTTCTGCACTTGTATTAGTGTGGAAAAACCACTTTTCGCACTTGTGTTAGTGTTGAAAAAACACTTTTTGCACTTGTGATAGTGTTGAAAAACCACTTTTCGCACTTGTGTTAGTGTTGAAAAACCACTTTTCGCACTTGTGTTGGTGCAGGAAACCACTTTTGCACTTGTATTAGTGTGGAAAAAACACTTTTTGCACTTGTGATAGTGTTGAAAAACCACTTTTCGAACTTGTGTTAGTGTTGAAAAACCACTTTTCGCACTTGTGTTGGTGCAGGAAACCACTTTTGCACTTGTATTGGTGTGGAAAAACCACTTTTCGCACTTGTGTTAGTGTTGAAAAACCACTTTTCGCACTTGTGTTAGTGTTGAAAAACCACTTTTCGCACTTGTGATAGTGTTGAAAAACAACTTTTCGCACTTGTGTTGGTGCAGGAAACCACTTTTGCACTTGTATTAGTGTGGAAAAACACTTTTTGCACTTGTGTTAGTGTTGAAAAACCACTTTTCGCACTTGTGTTGGTGCAGGAAACCACTTTTGCACTTGTATTGGTGTGGAAAAACCACTTTTCGCACTTGTGTTAGTGTTGAAAAACCACTTTTCGCACTTGTGTTAGTGTTGAAAAACCACTTTTCGCACTTGTGTTAGTGTTGAAAAACCACTTTTCGCACTTGTGTTGGTGCAGGAAACCACTTTTGCACTTGTATTAGTGTGGAAAAAACCACTTTTTGCACTTGTGTTAGTGTTGAAAAACCACTTTTCGCACTTGTGTTAGTGTTGAAAAACCACTTTTCGCACTTGTGTTGGTGCAGGAAACCACTTTTGCACTTGTATTAGTGTGGAAAAAACACTTTTTGCACTTGTGATAGTGTTGAAAAACCACTTTTCGCACTTGTGATAGTGTTGAAAAACCACTTTTGCACTTGTGTTAGTGCAGGAAACCACTTTTCGCACTTGTGTTAGTGTTGAAAAACCACTTTTCGCACTTGTGATAGTGTTGAAAAACCACTTTTCGCACTTGTGTTAGTGTTGAAAAACCACTTTTCGCACTTGTGTTGATGCAGGAAACCACTTTTGCACTTGTATTAGTGTGGAAAACCCACTTTTCGCACTTGTGTTAATGTTGAAAAACCATTTTTCGCACTTGTGTTGGTGCAGGAAACCACTTTTCGCACTTGTGTTGGTGCAGGAAACCACTTTTGCACTTGTATTAGTGTGGAAAAACCACTTTTCGCACTTGTGTTAGTGTTGAAAAACCACTTTTCGCACTTGTGTTGGTGTTGAAAAACCACTTTTCGCACTTGTGTTAGTGTTGAAAAACCACTTTTCGCACTTGTGTTGGTACAGGAAACCAATTTTGCACTTGTATTAGTGTGGAAAAACCACTTTTTGCACTTGTGATAGTGTTGAAAAACCACTTTTCGCACTTGCGTTAGTGTTGAAAAACCACTTTCCGCACTTGTGTTGGTGCAGGAAACCACTTTTGCACTTGTATTAGTGTTGGAAAACCACTTTTCGCACTTGTGTTAGTGTTGAAAAACCACTTTTCGCACTTGTGTTAGTGTTGAAAAACCACTTTTCGCACTTGTGTTAGTGTTGAAAAACCACTTTTCGCACTTGTGTTAGTGTTGAAAAACCACTTTTCGCACTTGTGTTTGTGCAGGAAAACACTTTTGCACTTGTATTAGTGTGGAAAAACCACTTTTCACACTTGTGTTAGTGTTGAAAAACAACATTTCGCACTTGTGTTGGTGCAGGAAACCACTTTTGCACTTGTATTAGTGTGGAAAAAACACTTTTTGCACATGTGATAGTGTTGAAAAACCACTTTTTGCACTTGTGTTAGTGTTGAAAAACCACTTTTCGCAATTGTGTTGGTGCAGGAAACCACTTTTGCACTTGTATTAGTGTGGAAAAAACACTTTTTGCACTTGTGATAGTGTTGAAAAACCACTTTTCGCACTTGTGTTAGTGTCGAAAAACCACTTTTCGCACTTGTGTTGGTGCAGGAAACCACTTTTGCACTTGTATTAGTGTGGAAAAACCACTTTTCGCACTTGTGTTAGTGTTGAAAAACCACTTTTCGCATTTGTGTTGGTGCAGGAAACCACTTTTGCAATTGTATTAGTGTTGAAAAACCACTTTTCGCACTTGTGTTAGTGTTGAAAAACCACTTTTCGCACTTGTGTTGGTGCAGGAAACCACTTCTGCACTTGTATTAGTGTGGAAAAAACACTTTTTGCACTTGCGATAGTGTTGAAAAACTACTTTTCACACTTGTGTTAGTGTTGAAAAACCACTTTTCGCACATGTGTTGGTGCAGGAAACCTCTTTTGCACTTGTATTAGTGTGGAAAAACCACTTTTCGCACTTGTGTTAGTGTTGAAAAACCACTTTTTGCACTTGTGTTGGTGCAGGAAACCACTTTTGCACTTGTATTAGTGTGGAAAAACCACTTTTCGCACTTGTGTTAGTGTTGAAAAACCACTTTTCGCACTTGTGTTAGTGTTGAAAAACCACTTTTCGCACTTGTGTTAGTGTTGAAAAACCACTTTTCGCACTTGTGTTGGTGCAGGAAACCACTTTTGCACTTGTATTAGTGTGGAAAAAACACTTTTCGCACTTGTGTTAGACTGTTAGTGTTGAAAAACCACTTTTCGCACTTGTGTTAGTGTTGAAAAACCACTTTTCGCACTTGTGTTGGTGCAGGAAACCACTTTTGCACTTGTATTAGTGTGGAAAAACCACTTTTTGCACTTGTGTTTGTGTTGAAAAACCACTTTTCGCACTTGTGTTCGTGCAGGAAACCACTTTTGCACTTGTATTAGTGTGGAAAAAACACTTTTTGCACATGTGATAGTGTTGAAAAACCACTTTTTGCACTTGTGTTAGTGTTGAAAAACCACTTTTCGCAATTGTGTTGGTGCAGGAAACCACTTTTGCACTTGTATTAGTGTGGAAAAAACACTTTTTGCACTTGTGATAGTGTTGAAAAACCACTTTTCGCACTTGTGTTGGTGCAGGAAACCACTTTTGCACTTGTATTAGTGTGGAAAAACCACTTTTCGCACTTGTGTTAGTGTTGAAAAACCACTTTTCGCATTTGTGTTGGTGCAGGAAACCACTTTTGCAATTGTATTAGTGTTGAAAAACCACTTTTCGCACTTGTGTTAGTGTTGAAAAACCACTTTTCGCACTTGTGTTGGTGCAGGAAACCACTTTTGCACTTGTATTAGTGTGGAAAAACCACTTTTCGCACTTGTGTTAGTGTTGAAAAAACACTTTTTGCACTTGTTGTAGTGTTGAAAAACCACTTTTCGCACTTGTGTTAGTGTTGAAAAACCAGTTTTCGCACTTGTGTTGGTGCAGGAAACCACTTTTGCACTTGTATTAGTGTGGAAAAAACACTTTTTGCACTTGTGATAGTGTTGAAAAACCACTTTTCGAACTTGTGTTAGTGTTGAAAAACCACTTTTCGCACTTGTGTTGGTGCAGGAAACCACTTTTGCACTTGTATTAGTGTGGAAAAACCACTTTTCGCACTTGTGTTAGTGTTGAAAAACCACTTTTCGCACTTGTGATAGTGTTGAAAAACCACTTTTCGCACTTGTGTTGGTGCAGGAAACCACTTTTGCACTTGTATTAGTGTGGAAAAAACACTTTTTGCACTTGCGATAGTGTTGAAAAACTACTTTTCACACGTGTGTTAGTGTTGAAAAACCACTTTTCGCACTTGTGTTGGTGCAGGAAACCACTTTTGCACTTGTATTAGTGTGGAAAAACCACTTTTCGCAGTTGTGTTAGTGTTGAAAAACCACTTTTCGCACTTGTGTTAGTGTTGAAAAACCACTTTTCACACTTGTGTTGGTGCAGGAAACCACTTTTGCACTTGTATTAGTGTGGAAAAAACACTTTTTGCACTTGTGATAGTGTTGAAAAACCACTTTTCGCACTTGTGTTATGTTGAAAAACCACTTTTCGCAATTGTGTTAGTGTTGAAAAACCACTTTTCGCACTTGTGTTGATGCAGGAAACCACTTTTGCACTTGTATTAGTGTGGAAAACCCACTTTTCGCACTTGTGTTAATGTTGAAAAACCATTTTTCGCCCTTGTGTTGGTGCAGGAAACCACTTTTCGCACTTGTGTTGGTGCAGGAAACCACTTTTGCACTTGTATTAGTGTGGAAAAACCACTTTTCGCACTTGTGTTAGTGTTGAAAAACCACTTTTCGCACTTGTGTTGGTGTTGAAAAACCACTTTTCGCACTTGTGTTAGTGTTGAAAAACCACTTTTCACACTTGTGTTGGTGCAGGAAACCACTTTTGCACTTGTATTAGTGTGGAAAAAACACTTTTTGCACTTGTGATAGTGTTGAAAAACCACTTTTCGCACTTGTGTTATGTTGAAAAACCACTTTTCGCACTTGTGTTAGTGTTGAAAAACCACTTTTCGCACTTGTGTTGATGCAGGAAACCACTTTTGCACTTGTATTAGTGTGGAAAACCCACTTTTCGCACTTGTGTTAATGTTGAAAAACCATTTTTCGCCCTTGTGTTGGTGCAGGAAACCACTTTTCGCACTTGTGTTGGTGCAGGAAACCACTTTTGCACTTGTATTAGTGTGGAAAAACCACTTTTCGCACTTGTGTTAGTGTTGAAAAACCACTTTTCGCACTTGTGTTGGTGTTGAAAAACCACTTTTCGCACTTGTGTTAGTGTTGAAAAACCACTTTTCGCACTTGTGTTGGTACAGGAAACCACTTTTGCACTTGTATTAGTGTGGAAAAACAACTTTTTGCACTTGTGATAGTGTTGAAAAACCACTTTTCGCACTTGCGTTAGTGTTGAAAAACCACTTTCCGCACTTGTGTTGGTGCAGGAAACCACTTTTGCACTTGTATTAGTGTTGGAAAACCACTTTTCGCACTTGTGTTAGTGTTGAAAAACCACTTTTCGCATTTGTGTTGGTGCAGGAAACCACTTTTGCAATTGTATTAGTGTTGAAAAACCACTTTTCGCACTTGTGTTAGTGTTGAAAAACCACTTTTCGCACTTGTGTTGGTGCAGGAAACCACTTTTGCACTTGTATTAGTGTGGAAAAACCACTTTTCGCACTTGTGTTAGTGTTGAAAAAACACTTTTTGCACTTGTTGTAGTGTTGAAAAACCACTTTTCGCACTTGTGTTAGTGTTGAAAAACCACTTTTCGCACTTGTGTTGGTGCAGGAAACCACTTTTGCACTTGTATTAGTGTGGAAAAAACACTTTTTGCACTTGTGATAGTGTTGAAAAACCACTTTTCGAACTTGTGTTAGTGTTGAAAAACCACTTTTCGCACTTGAGTTGGTGCAGGAAACCACTTTTGCACTTGTATTAGTGTGGAAAAACCACTTTTCGCACTTGTGTTAGTGTTGAAAAACCACTTTTCGCACTTGTGATAGTGTTGAAAAACCACTTTTCGCACTTGTGTTGGTGCAGGAAACCACTTTTGCACTTGTATTAGTGTGGAAAAAACACTTTTTGCACTTGCGATAGTGTTGAAAAACTACTTTTCACACGTGTGTTAGTGTTGAAAAACCACTTTTCGCACTTGTGTTGGTGCAGGAAACCACTTCTGCACTTGTATTAGTGTGGAAAAACCACTTTTCGCACTTGTGTTAGTGTTGAAAAAACACTTTTCGCACTTGTGTTAGTGTTGAAAAACCACTTTTCACACTTGTGTTGGTGCAGGAAACCACTTTTGCACTTGTATTAGTGTGGAAAAAACACTTTTTGCACTTGTGATAGTGTTGAAAAACCACTTTTCGCACTTGTGTTATGTTGAAAAACCACTTTTCGCAATTGTGTTGGTGCAGGAAACCACTTTTGCACTTGCATTAGTGTGGAAAAACCACTTTTCGCAGTTGTGTTAGTGTTGAAAAACCACTTTTCGCACTTGTGTTAGTGTTGAAAAACCACTTTTCACACTTGTGTTGGTGCAGGAAAACCACTTTTGCACTTGTATTAGTGTGGAAAAAACACTTTTTGCACTTGTGATAGTGTTGAAAAACCACTTTTCGCACTTGTGTTAGTGTTGAAAAACCACTTTTCGCAATTGTGTTGGTGCAGGAAACCACTTTTGCACTTGTATTAGTGTGGGAAAAACACTTTTTGCACTTGTGATAGTGTTGAAAAACCACTTTTTGCACTTGTGTTTGTGTTGAAAAACCACTTTTTGCACATGTGTTGGTGCAGGAAACCACTTTTGCAATTGTATTAGTGTTGAAAAACCACTTTTTGCACTTGTGTTAGTGTTGAAAAACCACTTTTCGCACTTGTGTTGGTGTAGGAAACCACTTCTGCACTTGTATTAGTGTGGAAAAACCACTTTTCGCACTTGTGTTAGTGTTGAAAAAACACTTTTTGCACTTGTGATAGTGTTGAAAAACCACTTTTCGCACTTGTGTTAGTGTTGAAAAACCACTTTTCGCACTTGTGTTGGTGCAGGAAACCACTTTTGCACTTGTATTAGTGTGGAAAAAACACTTTTTGCACTTGTGATAGTGTTGAAAAACCACTTTTCGAACTTGTGTTAGTGTTGAAAAACCACTTTTCGCACTTGTGTTGGTGCAGGAAACCACTTTTGCACTTGTATTGGTGTGGAAAAACCACTTTTCGCACTTGTGTTAGTGTTGAAAAACCACTTTTCGCACTTGTGTTAGTGTTGAAAAACCACTTTTCGCACTTGTGATAGTGTTGAAAAACAACTTTTCGCACTTGTGTTGGTGCAGGAAACCACTTTTGCACTTGTATTAGTGTGGAAAAACACTTTTTGCACTTGTGTTAGTGTTGAAAAACCACTTTTCGCACTTGTGTTGGTGCAGGAAACCACTTTTGCACTTGTATTGGTGTGGAAAAACCACTTTTCGCACTTGTGTTAGTGTTGAAAAACCACTTTTCGCACTTGTGTTAGTGTTGAAAAACCACTTTTCGCACTTGTGTTAGTGTTGAAAAACCACTTTTCGCACTTGTGTTGGTGCAGGAAACCACTTTTGCACTTGTATTAGTGTGGAAAAAACCACTTTTTGCACTTGTGTTAGTGTTGAAAAACCACTTTTCGCACTTGTGTTAGTGTTGAAAAACCACTTTTCGCACTTGTGTTGGTGCAGGAAACCACTTTTGCACTTGTATTAGTGTGGAAAAAACACTTTTTGCACTTGTGATAGTGTTGAAAAACCACTTTTCGCACTTGTGATAGTGTTGAAAAACCACTTTTGCACTTGTGTTAGTGCAGGAAACCACTTTTCGCACTTGTGTTAGTGTTGAAAAACCACTTTTCGCACTTGTGATAGTGTTGAAAAACCACTTTTCGCACTTGTGTTAGTGTTGAAAAACCACTTTTCGCACTTGTGTTGATGCAGGAAACCACTTTTGCACTTGTATTAGTGTGGAAAACCCACTTTTCGCACTTGTGTTAATGTTGAAAAACCATTTTTCGCACTTGTGTTGGTGCAGGAAACCACTTTTCGCACTTGTGTTGGTGCAGGAAACCACTTTTGCACTTGTATTAGTGTGGAAAAACCACTTTTCGCACTTGTGTTAGTGTTGAAAAACCACTTTTCGCACTTGTGTTGGTGTTGAAAAACCACTTTTCGCACTTGTGTTAGTGTTGAAAAACCACTTTTCGCACTTGTGTTGGTACAGGAAACCAATTTTGCACTTGTATTAGTGTGGAAAAACCACTTTTTGCACTTGTGATAGTGTTGAAAAACCACTTTTCGCACTTGCGTTAGTGTTGAAAAACCACTTTCCGCACTTGTGTTGGTGCAGGAAACCACTTTTGCACTTGTATTAGTGTTGGAAAACCACTTTTCGCACTTGTGTTAGTGTTGAAAAACCACTTTTCGCACTTGTGTTAGTGTTGAAAAACCACTTTTCGCACTTGTGTTAGTGTTGAAAAACCACTTTTCGCACTTGTGTTAGTGTTGAAAAACCACTTTTCGCACTTGTGTTTGTGCAGGAAAACACTTTTGCACTTGTATTAGTGTGGAAAAACCACTTTTCACACTTGTGTTAGTGTTGAAAAACAACATTTCGCACTTGTGTTGGTGCAGGAAACCACTTTTGCACTTGTATTAGTGTGGAAAAAACACTTTTTGCACATGTGATAGTGTTGAAAAACCACTTTTTGCACTTGTGTTAGTGTTGAAAAACCACTTTTCGCAATTGTGTTGGTGCAGGAAACCACTTTTGCACTTGTATTAGTGTGGAAAAAACACTTTTTGCACTTGTGATAGTGTTGAAAAACCACTTTTCGCACTTGTGTTAGTGTCGAAAAACCACTTTTCGCACTTGTGTTGGTGCAGGAAACCACTTTTGCACTTGTATTAGTGTGGAAAAACCACTTTTCGCACTTGTGTTAGTGTTGAAAAACCACTTTTCGCATTTGTGTTGGTGCAGGAAACCACTTTTGCAATTGTATTAGTGTTGAAAAACCACTTTTCGCACTTGTGTTAGTGTTGAAAAACCACTTTTCGCACTTGTGTTGGTGCAGGAAACCACTTCTGCACTTGTATTAGTGTGGAAAAAACACTTTTTGCACTTGCGATAGTGTTGAAAAACTACTTTTCACACTTGTGTTAGTGTTGAAAAACCACTTTTCGCACATGTGTTGGTGCAGGAAACCTCTTTTGCACTTGTATTAGTGTGGAAAAACCACTTTTCGCACTTGTGTTAGTGTTGAAAAACCACTTTTTGCACTTGTGTTGGTGCAGGAAACCACTTTTGCACTTGTATTAGTGTGGAAAAACCACTTTTCGCACTTGTGTTAGTGTTGAAAAACCACTTTTCGCACTTGTGTTAGTGTTGAAAAACCACTTTTCGCACTTGTGTTAGTGTTGAAAAACCACTTTTCGCACTTGTGTTGGTGCAGGAAACCACTTTTGCACTTGTATTAGTGTGGAAAAAACACTTTTCGCACTTGTGTTAGACTGTTAGTGTTGAAAAACCACTTTTCGCACTTGTGTTAGTGTTGAAAAACCACTTTTCGCACTTGTGTTGGTGCAGGAAACCACTTTTGCACTTGTATTAGTGTGGAAAAACCACTTTTTGCACTTGTGTTTGTGTTGAAAAACCACTTTTCGCACTTGTGTTCGTGCAGGAAACCACTTTTGCACTTGTATTAGTGTGGAAAAAACACTTTTTGCACATGTGATAGTGTTGAAAAACCACTTTTTGCACTTGTGTTAGTGTTGAAAAACCACTTTTCGCAATTGTGTTGGTGCAGGAAACCACTTTTGCACTTGTATTAGTGTGGAAAAAACACTTTTTGCACTTGTGATAGTGTTGAAAAACCACTTTTCGCACTTGTGTTGGTGCAGGAAACCACTTTTGCACTTGTATTAGTGTGGAAAAACCACTTTTCGCACTTGTGTTAGTGTTGAAAAACCACTTTTCGCATTTGTGTTGGTGCAGGAAACCACTTTTGCAATTGTATTAGTGTTGAAAAACCACTTTTCGCACTTGTGTTAGTGTTGAAAAACCACTTTTCGCACTTGTGTTGGTGCAGGAAACCACTTTTGCACTTGTATTAGTGTGGAAAAACCACTTTTCGCACTTGTGTTAGTGTTGAAAAAACACTTTTTGCACTTGTTGTAGTGTTGAAAAACCACTTTTCGCACTTGTGTTAGTGTTGAAAAACCAGTTTTCGCACTTGTGTTGGTGCAGGAAACCACTTTTGCACTTGTATTAGTGTGGAAAAAACACTTTTTGCACTTGTGATAGTGTTGAAAAACCACTTTTCGAACTTGTGTTAGTGTTGAAAAACCACTTTTCGCACTTGTGTTGGTGCAGGAAACCACTTTTGCACTTGTATTAGTGTGGAAAAACCACTTTTCGCACTTGTGTTAGTGTTGAAAAACCACTTTTCGCACTTGTGATAGTGTTGAAAAACCACTTTTCGCACTTGTGTTGGTGCAGGAAACCACTTTTGCACTTGTATTAGTGTGGAAAAAACACTTTTTGCACTTGCGATAGTGTTGAAAAACTACTTTTCACACGTGTGTTAGTGTTGAAAAACCACTTTTCGCACTTGTGTTGGTGCAGGAAACCACTTTTGCACTTGTATTAGTGTGGAAAAACCACTTTTCGCAGTTGTGTTAGTGTTGAAAAACCACTTTTCGCACTTGTGTTAGTGTTGAAAAACCACTTTTCACACTTGTGTTGGTGCAGGAAACCACTTTTGCACTTGTATTAGTGTGGAAAAAACACTTTTTGCACTTGTGATAGTGTTGAAAAACCACTTTTCGCACTTGTGTTATGTTGAAAAACCACTTTTCGCAATTGTGTTGGTGCAGGAAACCACTTTTGCACTTGTATTAGTGTGGAAAAACCACTTTTCGCAGTTGTGTTAGTGTTGAAAAACCACTTTTCGCACTTGTGTTAGTGTTGAAAAACCACTTTTCACACTTGTGTTGGTGCAGGAAAACCACTTTTGCACTTGTATTAGTGTGGAAAAAACACTTTTTGCACTTGTGATAGTGTTGAAAAACCACTTTTCGCACTTGTGTTAGTGTTGAAAAACCACTTTTCGCAATTGTGTTGGTGCAGGAAACCACTTTTGCACTTGTATTAGTGTGGGAAAAACACTTTTTGCACTTGTGATAGTGTTGAAAAACCACTTTTTGCACTTGTGTTTGTGTTGAAAAACCACTTTTTGCACATGTGTTGGTGCAGGAAACCACTTTTGCAATTGTATTAGTGTTGAAAAACCACTTTTTGCACTTGTGTTAGTGTTGAAAAACCACTTTTCGCACTTGTGTTGGTGCAGGAAACCACTTCTGCACTTGTATTAGTGTGGAAAAACCACTTTTCGCACTTGTGTTAGTGTTGAAAAAACACTTTTTGCACTTGTGATAGTGTTGAAAAACCACTTTTCGCACTTGTGTTAGTGTTGAAAAACCACTTTTCGCACTTGTGTTGGTGCAGGAAACCACTTTTGCACTTGTATTAGTGTGGAAAAAACACTTTTTGCACTTGTGATAGTGTTGAAAAACCACTTTTCGAACTTGTGTTAGTGTTGAAAAACCACTTTTAACACTTGTGTTAGTGTTGAAAAACCACTTTCTGCACTTGTGTTGGTGCAGGAAACCACTTTTACACTTGTATTAGTGTTGAAAAACCACTTTTCGCACTTGTGTTAGTGTTGAAAAACCACTTTTCGCACTTGTGTTAGTGTTGAAAAACCACTTTTCGCACTTTTGTTAGTGTTGAAAAACCACTTTTCGCACTTGTGTTAGTGTTTAAAAACCACTTTTCGCACTTGTGTTGGTGCAGAAAACCACTTTTGCACTTGTATTAGTGTGGAAAAACCACTTTTCGCACTTGTGTTAGTGTTGAAAAACCACTTTTCGCACTTGTGTTGGTGCAGGAAAACCACTTTTGCACTTGTATTAGTGGGGAAAAAACACTTTTTGCACTTGTGATAGTGTTGAAAAACCACTTTTCGCACTTGTGTTAGTGTTGAAAAACCACTTTTCGCACTTGTGTTAGTGTTGAAAAACCACTTTTCGCACTTGTGTTGGTGCAGGAAACCACTTTTGCACTTGTATTAGTGTGGAAAAAACCACTTTTTGCACTTGTGTTAGTGTTGAAAAACCACTTTTCGCACTTGTGTTAGTGTTGAAAAACCACTTTTCACACTTGTGTTGGTGCAGGAAACCACTTTTGCACTTGTATTAGTGTGGAAAAAACACTTTTTGCACTTGTGATAGTGTTGAAAAACCACTTTTCGCACTTGTGATAGTGTTGAAAAACCACTTTTGCACTTGTGTTAGTGCAGGAAACCACTTTTCGCACTTGTGTTAGTGTTGAAAAACCACTTTTCGCACTTGTGTTAGTGTTGAAAAACCACTTTTCGCACTTGTGTTAGTGTTGAAAAACCACTTTTCGCACTTGTGTTGATGCAGGAAACCACTTTTGCACTTGTATTAGTGTGGAAAACCCACTTTTCGCACTTGTGTTAGTGTTGAAAAACCATTTTTCGCACTTGTGTTGGTGCAGGAAACCACTTTTGCACTTGTATTAGTGTGGAAAACCACTTTTCGCACTTGTGTTAGTGTTGAAAAACCACTTTTCGCACTTGTGTTAGTGTTGAAAAACCACTTTTCGCACTTGTGTTAGTGTTGAAAAACCACTTTTCGCACTTGTGTTGGTGCAGGAAACCACTTTTGCACTTGTATTAGTGTGGAAAAAACACTTTTTGCACTTGTGATAGTGTTGAAAAACCACTTTTTGCACTTGTGTTTGTGTTGAAAAACCACTTTTCGCACTTGTGTTGGTGCAGGAAACCACTTTTGCACTTGTATTAGTGTGGAAAAACCACTTTTCGCACTTGTGTTAGTGTTGAAAAACCACTTTTCGCACTTGTGTTAGTGTTGAAAAACCACTTTTCGCACTTGTGTTGGTACAGGAAACCACTTTTGCACTTGTATTAGTGTGGAAAAACCACTTTTTGCACTTGTGATAGTGTTGAAAAACCACTTTTCGCACTTGTGTTAGTGTTGAAAAACCACTTTCCGCACTTGTGTTGGTGCAGGAAACCACTTTTGCACTTGTATTAGTGTTGGAAAACCACTTTTCGCACTTGTGTTAGTGTTGAAAAACCACTTTTCGCACTTGTGTTAGTGTTGAAAAACCACTTTTCGCAATTGTGTTGGTGCAGGAAACCACTTTTGCACTTGTATTAGTGTGGAAAAACCACTTTTCGCAGTTGTGTTAGTGTTGAAAAACCACTTTTCGCACTTGTGTTAGTGTTGAAAAACCACTTTTCACACTTGTGTTGGTGCAGGAAAACCACTTTTGCACTTGTATTAGTGTGGAACTAACACTTTTTGCACTTGTGATAGTGTTGAAAAACCACTTTTCGCACTTGTGTTAGTGTTGAAAAACCACTTTTCGCAATTGTGTTGGTGCAGGAAACCACTTTTGCACTTGTATTAGTGTGGGAAAAACACTTTTTGCACTTGTGATAGTGTTGAAAAACCACTTTTTGCACTTGTGTTTGTGTTGAAAAACCACTTTTTGCACATGTGTTG
Source organism: Myxine glutinosa (assembly GCF_964187855.1). Classification (NCBI taxonomy): domain Eukaryota; kingdom Metazoa; phylum Chordata; class Myxini; order Myxiniformes; family Myxinidae; genus Myxine; species Myxine glutinosa. The sequence continues at coordinate 124,448 of NW_027617331.1, forward strand.
GTGCAGGAAACCACTTTTGCAATTGTATTAGTGTTGAAAAACCACTTTTTGCACTTGTGTTAGTGTTGAAAAACCACTTTTCGCACTTGTGTTGGTGCAGGAAACCACTTCTGCACTTGTATTAGTGTGGAAAAACCACTTTTCGCACTTGTGTTAGTGTTGAAAAAACACTTTTTGCACTTGTGATAGTGTTGAAAAACCACTTTTCGCACTTGTGTTAGTGTTGAAAAACCACTTTTCGCACTTGTGTTGGTGCAGGAAACCACTTTTGCACTTGTATTAGTGTGGAAAAAACACTTTTTGCACTTGTGATAGTGTTGAAAAACCACTTTTCGAACTTGTGTTAGTGTTGAAAAACCACTTTTCGCACTTGTGTTGGTGCAGGAAACCACTTTTGCACTTGTATTGGTGTGGAAAAACCACTTTTCGCACTTGTGTTGGTGTTGAAAAACCACTTTTCGCACTTGTGTTAGTGTTGAAAAACCACTTTTCGCACTTGTGATAGTGTTGAAAAACAACTTTTCGCACTTGTGTTGGTGCAGGAAACCACTTTTGCACTTGTATTAGTGTGGAAAAACACTTTTTGCACTTGTGTTAGTGTTGAAAAACCACTTTTCGCACTTGTGTTGGTGCAGGAAACCACTTTTGCACTTGTATTGGTGTGGAAAAACCACTTTTCGCACTTGTGTTAGTGTTGAAAAACCACTTTTCGCACTTGTGTTAGTGTTGAAAAACCACTTTTCGCACTTGTGTTAGTGTTGAAAAACCACTTTTCGCACTTGTGTTGGTGCAGGAAACCACTTTTGCACTTGTATTAGTGTGGAAAAAACCACTTTTTGCACTTGTGTTAGTGTTGAAAAACCACTTTTCGCACTTGTGTTAGTGTTGAAAAACCACTTTTCGCACTTGTGTTGGTGCTGGAAACCACTTTTGCACTTGTATTAGTGTGGAAAAAACACTTTTTGCACTTGTGATAGTGTTGAAAAACCACTTTTCGCACTTGTGATAGTGTTGAAAAACCACTTTTGCACTTGTGTTAGTGCAGGAAACCACTTTTCGCACTTGTGTTAGTGTTGAAAAACCACTTTTCGCACTTGTGATAGTGTTGAAAAACCACTTTTCGCACTTGTGTTAGTGTTGAAAAACCACTTTTCGCACTTGTGTTGATGCAGGAAACCACTTTTGCACTTGTATTAGTGTGGAAAACCCACTTTTCGCACTTGTGTTAATGTTGAAAAACCATTTTTCGCACTTGTGTTGGTGCAGGAAACCACTTTTCGCACTTGTGTTGGTGCAGGAAACCACTTTTGCACTTGTATTAGTGTGGAAAAACCACTTTTCGCACTTGTGTTAGTGTTGAAAAACCACTTTTCGCACTTGTGTTGGTGTTGAAAAACCACTTTTCGCACTTGTGTTAGTGTTGAAAAACCACTTTTCGCACTTGTGTTGGTACAGGAAACCACTTTTGCACTTGTATTAGTGTGGAAAAACCACTTTTTGCACTTGTGATAGTGTTGAAAAACCACTTTTCGCACTTGCGTTAGTGTTGAAAAACCAC